>NW_027183619.1:0-172212 GCF_041296385.1 Aphelocoma coerulescens
TACCTTTTTTCAGCATCTTTGAAGCCACAGGAGTAAAAACCTACAGGCCTCGTCGGACCCTCAGGACCCCGCTGCCATATGTGTACTGACAGCCCTGAGGAGGCAAATCCCCATTCCACCTGGAAAGGATCTGTAGGGTGAATAGGGCCCAGGGCTTGGTGAGCTGTTGCTTCAAAAACCAACAATTGCAATGCTTCTTCTTGAGAAGCACTCCATTCCCATTTTACCCTTTTCTCAACAAGTTATAAAGAGGTCTGGCAATTATGGAAAAATCTGAGATGTATTTTCTCCAGAACACTAATAATCCTAAAGCATGTTGGAGATCTTTTTTGGATTCGGGCATTTTAATCTGATCTAAAGAGGTTAGGGTATCGGGTGGGATACATGTCATACCTCCTTTCCACCAAATTCCCCAAAATTTCACTTCATGTGAAGGGTTTTGGATTTTTTTGGAGGGAATTTGCAAATCAAGGCTTTCTAAGTGGGAGATTATTTTCTGTTTGGTATCTCTCACTCCTTCTATTTCATCTCCCACAAGGATATCATCAATGTATTGATAAACAGCCACATTGTCAGCTTTGGGTATTTTTTCTGACTCTTGGGCTGAAGCGTGATGAGCCAGGGTGGGGGAATGTTTGTACCCTTGGGGAAGCCTAGTGAAAGTGTATTGCTGTCCTTCCCATGTGAAAGCAGAACGGTCCATATCTTCTGGCTGTAAAGGTATCATAAAAAACATGTCTTGGACATCTATAGGTGCCATGATTGAATGAGCCTTTTCTTGAATCAATGTTATGATTTCTGCCAGATTTGGGACGGCTGCTGTAAGAGGGTCTGCGTTGGCATTTAGCCTGCGAAAATCTATTGTCAGCCTCCACTTCCCATTAGGCTTTCGTACTGGCCACACCAGAGAATTGAAAGGAGAATGAGTATGAACTATTCCTCCTTGTTCTCGCAGCTCCTGTATCACTGGCTTGATACCCTCTTTGGCACCCAGGGGAGGGGGTATTGTTTCACATCAGTTACTTTGCTGAATGGTAGGGAGGGCTTTGCTTTAGGGCTTTGCCACCAATGGGGAGCCGCGGGACGGGCGGGGCTCGGCGGGGATTGAGCGGGGCCGCGGGGCGGGGGCGGGGCCCGGAGGGGCCGGGGCCGCTGAGGGGCCGCGGGTGCGGCAGAGCGGGAGCGGCGGCGGCGGGGCGGGCGCGGGCAGCGGGCTGCGGTGGGGGAGTGACCCCCGGCGAGGGAGTGACCGAGCCCCGGCGGGGGACTGACAGAGCCCCGGTGAGGGAGTGACCGGCCCCCGGCGGGGGACTGACAGAGCCCCGGGGAGGAGCGGCCCCGGGCGTGTGGGTGGGTGCGTTCCTTCCTTGCCGGGGGTGGGATCGGGCCTGGAAGGAAGCCAGCCGCGTGGGCAAAGGAGAGCGGCGAGCCGCCTTCCCGTCACATGGCTTCTGCAAAGAAGCCTAGGGACTACTAGAGGGAGTGGCCTTTGATCAAATCGTCATAGTGCAAATGTCCCGGTGATAAGATCCAACCCCACCTAGGTCGAATCCTCACTTATTGTGAGAGAACTTCTTTTGGTGTTGTGAAAATTTTCTCTCAGCCAAGCTGGTGGGGGGGGGGTTTGAAACTTTGTCTCTACATGGTCTGATTGCATTCTAGTTTTATATATAACAGCACGAATTACATACTTTATTTATAACACCAATGTCCTTCTTGGCCACCTGGGCACACCTGGGCTCGTGTTCAGCAGCTCTTGGCCAGCACCCCCAGGTGTTTTTCTGCGGGGCCATTGGAAATTGCACAGAACGGTCAGTGCAATGTGGGGAGTTTAGTAACAACTGCAGGCAGCCCAATCGGATTTAGGGACTCTGTGGCCGCTTTGCTAACAAGTCAAGGCGGCCCAGTTCCCCTGAAGGGCTCTGTGGCCGCCTAAAGTAACCAGCCCGTAGCGCTGCAGGGGGATGTTGTGAGCCAAGTGCAGGTGTAAACGATGTCCTTGGACACCGATTCCCGCTCTTGCAGAACGTTTGGGTTTCTGCAGCGATCCCTCCTGCCCGGCCGTGCTGGCGGCGCAGCCCCGGAGGAGCGGCCGCTCCGCGAGGGCCCCGCGGCCGCCGCTCCCCAGGGCCCGGCCGAGCGCTCGGCGCGCGCAGAGGGACAGGGGGCGGAGCCTGCGCCGCTCGCGCCGCTCGGGCCGCGGGCGCAGCGCGCGCCACCAATGGGGAGCCGCGGGACGGGCGGGGCTCGGCGGGGATTGAGCGGGGCCGCGGGGCGGGGGCGGGGCCCGGAGGGGCCGGGGCCGCTGAGGGGCCGCGGGTGCGGCAGAGCGGGAGCGGCGGCGGCGGGGCGGGCGCGGGCAGCGGGCTGCGGTGGGGGAGTGACCCCCGGCGAGGGAGTGACCGAGCCCCGGCGGGGGACTGACAGAGCCCCGGTGAGGGAGTGACCGGCCCCCGGCGGGGGACTGACAGAGCCCCGGGGAGGAGCGGCCCCGGGCGTGTGGGTGGGTGCGTTCCTTCCTTGCCGGGGGTGGGATCGGGCCTGGAAGGAAGCCAGCCGCGTGGGCAAAGGAGAGCGGCGAGCCGCCTTCCCGTCACATGGCTTCTGCAAAGAAGCCTAGGGACTACTAGAGGGAGTGGCCTTCAAATGAGACAGTGGGGATTGGGATGACAGATTAACATTGTTTTTTCGCTGTTGGGGTGGTCAGGCGTTGGCACAGGTTGCCCAGGGAGGTGGTGGTTGCAGAGGGTACGGTCAGGCTCAGTCAATGTGCAGAGAATGGATCAGGGTGGCGGCCATGAGGGAAGTCAGTGCGTAGTTCAGACTATAGGATGGTGATCTTTACCGTAAGAAGTGTTTGATCATGTGATTGATGGAGGCAGACAAAGAGGTTTAATCAAATTAGAGAATTTATTAATTACAGCAAGCAAGGCATAAGCAAAATCAGCGCTGGGCGACAGGGGAGTCCCCGCTCCACCGAATTGCCGCAGGGGTTTGCAAATTTCAGTCCTTCTTTTATGCAGGATCGTTTCCTGTTAACTCTTCTTTAAGGGAGTACTCTGCGCATGTGTGAACTTGTTGCTAGGGGGTCGTTTTTTGCCTTCTGGTGGTCGATGGCTGAAGGCTAGTAGTCTTCTTCAAGTGCCCTCTGGGTGACCTTTTCCATATTTGGTCAGTTAGTATCCCCTGCTTTTCTTCCTGGAGCTTAAACAATAGTACACTTACAGCACTTACAACCTTTACATATAGATTTGTTAAGACATTTCCTGTTATGTACGTTGTGGCCTGTGTCAGCTCTTTTCAATGAACAAAATACCCTCATTTATTACAATCCCCCCTTTTTCTCTTGTTCATTTTTGTTCATTGAATCTTTTTAGCTCCTGTTTAGCTAATTCTAACATTTCTTCTTCATGATTTTCTGATATCTGCTGGTATTTAGCCCTAAGGAGCATTAAATGTGCTACTTCTAAGCGCCCTTTTACTATGGAGATCAACTTATTAAGTATACACGGCCCAAATGTGAGTCCTAGGACTAACAGAATTAGAGGCCCTGCGATGGTAGATAACAAAGTGGTTAACCAGGGTGAATGGTTAAACCAGGATTCATACCAGCTCTGTTGTGCCTCTCTTTCTCTTTTCCGTTGTTCTAGCCGTTTTCTTAGTTCAGTCATGGTGTCTATCACTACCCCAGTGTGGTCTGCGTAGACACAGCATTCTTCTTTGAGTGCTACACACAGTCCTCCCTGCTGAAGGAATAATAAGTCTAAACCCCTCCTATTTTGTAGGACTACTTCTGATAGAGATCTTACTGATTTTACTAGGCCATCAATTGCTTGTTCTATTCGGCTTAGATCTTCATCTACTGAGACCCTTAGTGCTCTTAACTCTTTTTGCTGGGTGACTAAGGATGCTATTCCAGTTCCTGCCCCAACTCCTCCTATAGTGAGAAGGGTTGCTATGGTTAATGCAGTAAAAGGTTCTCTTTTTACTAGGTGATGATCTGCTGTGGTGTGTTGTTGGTACATGTATTCACTAGGATGATACGTGATTCGAGGTATGATGGACACTTGAATACAATAATCGTGGGTGTAATTAAATAGTTTGAGTGAAAGGCAGGGTGTGATTCTTATATTGTTACACACCCATTTAGTATTTGCGGCTGGGAGCAACCAATCTGCAGGTTTTTCATCTTCTTTAGGTGATATCTTTACCTCACACAAATGTTCTTTATGTTTTGGAATGTTTCCTATACATCTTCCTTTCTCAGTTACTTGAGACAAAGTCAGTCCTTGAATTGATTCTTTTCTCTGTTTCCAAAGACATTGTGCTGGGTTTGTGCCGTTAATTCTTCTAGCCTTTGCAGTCACACCTATTCCTTCATAAAAAGGCGGCCTGATGTTGTAACATAACCAGCATTCCTTAGTTAGCTCTGGATTGGTCTTATTTATTACACCATAACTAGCTTGCATGATCTTCCATAGAGCACTATATTCTAAATTTGTTTTAACATCAGTTGGATTCTCGCTCTGGGGAGTAATTGTTATACTACCAACTTGCTGAGTTTTGTTTATATTGCCTATTTCCTCTAGTTCCCCTAGACCCTGGTTTGGTCCAACTAGTTCTGGATCAGGGGGTGCGTGTTCTTTCTTAATCATTATTAGGTTTCCTCTATCTTTCTCGGGTTCCCAGTGTCTGATTCCCCAGATTTTCCCCAGTAACCAATCCGGATTAGTGGGTTGCATTATATTTATATATATAAAGGAACAGGTCCCCATATATGTCGTCTCTCCAGAAGGTCCTCTTCGTGGCTTAGTGCACCCTACGGGCCCGAACCCAGCTTTCAGAAATTTGTCTGGTCCCCCTCCCGGGATCCAGTCGGAGGCTATTGTCTCACACCCCCAATATCCACAGAAATATTCTCCTGGATAATTACAGTATGATTTCCCTCGATTAGCGGTTGGACACATATAAAATCCTGTTAGGTTTAGTTCTTTTCCACAGTGTTCAATAGCTGTTAGATCACATAATCCCGCTCGAAAACTTGGTGCCCCTACAGTGGTATTTGTTTGTAGTATCCTATTATCACTTAACCTAACTAATGACCGTTTAAAGGGTTCGTGTGGAAAGTGTGTCTCTTCTAAAGTCTCAACCCCGTTCAATTTAATTAAGCAAAGCATGATTAGTAGAAAAATACTACGCTAGGCTAAATGGTGGAGTCGATTTGTGGTAATAGTTATTTGGTTACTATAGTTTGGTGGTGTCTTTCCCCCTTTCACATGTCGTGGGTCACACTGAGGCTTTCTAGTCCCACTCCTGAGGCAGTTCTGCAAGCATTGCTCTAGTATCCCAATACAGGGGTTCTTTCCTCCACAGCTTTTTACTCCTCTGCCTCGCTCGTCGACCCGGTTGCTTCAGGCCACGAGGGGTACTATCTTCTCGGCAGCAGGAGTATTCTTCAGGAGGTCCTTGGGATCGAGCCTGTCGGGTTTCTTGCCTCTTAATGTAGGAGTTCCAATTACGGTTCTTAACTTCTGGAGTGTTACACTGGACTCCCCTCAGGCGTTTGCGACAAATGCTGTCACAGATGTCAGCTACAAAGGGGGCCGGTAAGTTAAAGTTGTAACAATAATAATGGGGATTAATTCCCTTAAATACTATTTCCCACCATTCACTTGACCCCTTTTTTAGAATTCCTCGTGATACTGCATGTGCTAGAGCCCAATTAGTAAATTGACCTTGAAGCTTCCGGCAGGGGATGCAAACTCCTCTGGGGGGAGTTCCCCTTTCACAATGACTCCACCACTTTTCCCTGCATACTATACATATATAACAAACAAAAGGATAACATCTACAATTAGAATTCCCACACCTTATTCTAACATCATTTTTAAAAATTAGTCCTTCATCTGTATACAGAGGATTGGGTAAATACTCGATTTTGTATTTGCTCATTTACAGTCTTTTCTTTGAATTTTCAATTTTAAGTCTCCAGGAGGACTGGTTACTTGCCACTGGGGGGATGGCTTTTCCACAGGTCCTTTAATTCTGCTTGCATGCGTCCATTCTCTTTCAGCTGTTCTTATTGCTGTTTTTGTAGTAAGTAGAACAAGATAAGGTCCCTCCCATTGTGGGGTTAATGAGGTTTCTTTCCATGATTTGATTAATACCCAATTTCCTGGTTGAATTTGATGTAGTTTAAGTTCTAGCGGGGGCCTTTGAGTTATCATGCCCTTTTTCCATAATTCTTCTCTATATCTCATTAAGGTAATAATGTAATGATTCATGTTTTGGTCTCTTAGATTTGGGTGATCTTGAGGTTCCCCCACATTATAAGGCATTCCATACAGCATCTCAAAAGGGGAGATTCCCATGTCAGATCTTGGTTGAGTCCGTATGTTTAACAAAGCTAATGGTAGACATTTCACCCATGACAACTTGGTTTCAAGCATAAGCTTTGTCAATTGCTTCTTTATTTCTCCATTCATTCTTTCTACTCGTCCTGAACTTTGGGGATGCCAGGGGGTATGATATTTCCACTTTATTCCCATAATTCCCATTACTTCTTTGATGATTTTAGATACAAAGTGGGGTCCTCGGTCGGAGTCAATAGTCTCAATTATTCCATATCTAGGGATAATATTTTCTAATAGAACTTTGACCACTGTCTGTGCTGTTGCCCTTGCTGTGGGAAATGCTTCGACAAAATGCGTTAGATGGTCTACTATAACTAATAAGTATTTACTTCTTCTTACTTTGGGCAATTCGGTGAAATCTAGTTGTATGTTAGCAAAGGGCCTGTGTGCTAGTGGTCTCCCTCCCAATGGGCGTTCTCTTAAATAAGCCTTATTCACTTTAAGGCAAGTTATGCAGCCTTTAACAATTTGTTTTGCCAAATTATATATTCCAATACACATATACTTAGCGGCAAACTGGTCTGCTAGTGCTTGTGTTCCCCAATGAGTTTGGCTATGTATCCTTTGTAAAATTTCCACTGCTATTGATTTAGGTAGTGCTACTCTTCCATCTGGGAGTTTCCATTCTCCTTCTGAATTTTCTTTTAGCCCCATTTGTGATAGTTTCTCTTTTTCTTGTTCTGTAAAACTATAAATGCACCTAGTTTTATTGGGGAATTTCTCCTTTGGTTGGTTCTTATCCTGAACTTGTCGTATAACCAAAAGTGCTGCCCTTTTTGCTTCTTGGTCTGCTGCGTTATTACCTCTACTTCTAAAATCTATTCCTTTCTGGTGACCTCTGAGATGTACTACAGCAATTCTTCTAGGCTCCCATAAGGCCTGGAGTAGCTGTCTTATTAGCTCCTGATGGACTAAGTCTTTCCCTTGAGAGTTTATTAACCCTCGTTCTTCCCATATTTTCCCAAATGTATGTACCACTCCATATGCATATTTGGAGTCTGTATATATTGTCCCTGTTTTATTTTTCAGCAATCTCAGAGCTCGTAAGACTGCATACAATTCACAAGCTTGAGCTGACCAGGATCTACTTAGAGGTCCTGACTCTAAGACTTCTGACCCTTCCTCTTTAATGATTGCATAGCCAGATACTCTCTTTCCCTCTATTACCCGAGATGATCCGTCTACAAACAGCCTCTCCCCTTCTTCTAATTCTTCTTCTTCTAAGTCCGGTCGGATTTTGGTTTGTTCTTTTATAGTTAACATGCAATCATGGGCTAATTTATTCTCATTTGGTTCTCCGTATAAGAACTGGGCCGGATTTTGTAGTGTAGTGACCTCTAGTGTTAGCTTTGGGGAATCTAATAAGATCCCTTCATACTTTAAAAGTCTCGAATCTGTTATCCATTTTTCAGCTTTTTGTTGCAATATTCCCCTAATGTTATGTGGAGATAATACCTTGAGTTCCCCATTAAAAGTTATTTTACGTGCTTCTTCTACTAAGAGAGCACAGGCTACCACTGCCTGTAGGCATGTAGGCCATCCCTTGCTTACTGGATCTAATAGCTTTGACAAGTATCCTACCGGTTTCTTTCTCCTAGCCCAATCTTGAGTTAATACTCCATATGCTGTCCCATTTTCAATGTTTACAAATAGATAAAATGGTCTTTTTAAATCAGGTAAACTTAGTACTGGAGCATTAATTAAATCCTGTTGCAGTTGTTCTAAATTCCTCTCATCCTCTCTGCTCCATTTCAATAACCCGTCATGACTGAGCTTGTTATACAGAAATTTGACCTTGGTACTATAATTATCAATCCATTGTCTACAGTAGCCTACTAATCCTAGCAATTGCCTTACTTGTCTCTTGCTCCTTGGTGGCGGGAGTGAGAGGATTCCTTTCACTCTTTCGGGGTCTATTTTCTTCTCTCCTTTACTCAAATAATGGCCTAAATATTTTACTTCTTCTTCTACAAACTGTAATTTTGCCTTTGATACTTTTAGTCTCTTCAAGCTTAGAAAGTTTAACAGTTTAATGCTCTCCTCCCGAACTTCTTCTTCTTTTCTTCCTGCAATCAGGAGGTCATCCACATACTGAATCAAAGTAATGTTTTCTCTTGTTTGATATTCTTGGAGGATTTGTTCTAATGCTTGTCCAAATAAATTTGGTGATTCTGTGAACCCTTGTGGCAGCACGGTCCACCGCAACTGTTGTCGCCTATGAGTATCTGGGTCCTCCCATTCAAAGGCAAAATAATCTCTACTATTTTCGTCTAAGGGGAAGCCCAAAATGCATCTTTTAGATCAATTACACTATACCAGTGATTTTCTGGCCCTAGTCTACTTAATAGGGTGTATGGGTTAGCAACCACCGGGAACCGGGCCACTGTCCTCTTATTAATTTCTCTTAAATCATGCACTAATCGATAGGATCCATCTGGTTTCTTTACTGGTAAAATGGGTGTATTAAAAGGGGACATACAGGGCTCTAGGAGTCCCTTGCTTATTAGTCTGTCTATTTCAGGCTTTAGTCCTCGTTTCCCTTCTGGGGATATGGGATACTGCTTGATCCTTATTGGAATTTCTGGATCTTTTATGGGTACGGAGAAGGGCGGAATGTTCAGTTGGCCCACACTGTCAGGTGTGTACCATACCTCAGGGTTAATCTCCTTTTCATCCTCTACTCTAAGGGGGCATAGTTTGATTCTCAATTCTTTATTAATTACCTCTAGGTTTATTTCCAATTCTACTATGAGATCTCTACCCATGAGGTTATACTCTGCTTCTGGTGCCAACAAAAGGCTTCCTATTCCTATTTTTGATTCGGTTTCTATTAGGACATCTTTAATAACAGGGACCTCAAAAGGTTCACCCTTGGCACCCACTACAAGGGCAGTGTCTCGGGAGACTTTACACCCAGATGGTAAAACTTGGATAGTTGATCTTTCTGCTCCCGTATCTACCAGGAATTCAAATTCCTGGCATTGGGGACCGACTTTTATTTTTATCAAGGGCTCTGGATGTTTCTTGGTCCCCAGTAAGTAGAGCCCCTGACCCCTCTAATCTTCTTTAAACATCTTTTCATCTCTTATCCTCTTTCTGCAATCCCTTCTGATGTGTCCCTTCTCCCCACAATAAAAACATACGACTGCTTCCCTCCTTTCTACCCTCTGATTTCCCTCTGTGTTCCTAGGGGCCTTTCTGGGCATCTGCCCCATTCGGCGGGGAGAGTCTTGTTTTCTGCTTTCCCTTACTGCTGCCACCATCATTCTGACTTGTCTCTTGTGATTCTCTTCATCCCTCCTGACATATACTTTCTGTGCTTCTCTCAACAATTCATCTAATCCTCTCTCCTGCCAATTTTCTAGTTTTTCTAGCTTCTTCCTGATGTCATCCCATGATTTGGCTACAAATTGAGTTTTCAGAAGTGCCTGACCCAACTGTGTATCTGGGTCCAGGCCTGAATACAGCTGTAGATTCTTTCTTACTCTTTCTAGCCAATCTGTTGGAGTTTCCTCCTTTCTCTGCCTCTCATTAAAGGCCTTATTTATGTTTTGTCCTTTTGGTACTGCCTCTCGGACCCCTTGTATAACTATTGTCCTTAAGTTCTGCATATGAGTTCTGTGTGCTGGATCCTGATGATCCCAATTAGGGTTTTGTAAAGGCCATTTGATATCTGCCTGTGGGCCCTGAGCATGTTGGGCATCCCAAATTCGCATTCCCGCTCGCCTAATCATGTTCTTTTCTTCTGCAGTAAAAAGAATATTTAGAATTGACTGCAGCTCATCCCAGGTGTATATATTAGGGCCTAAAAATTGATCTAGCTTCTCTGCAACTCCCAGGGGGTCTTCTAATAGGTTCCCCATTTCCTTCTTAAAGTCCCGCACATCTCCAGAGCTAAGGGGAACTGAAATAAAGCCAATTCCTGGTTGGGGTCCCCCCATAGGCATTTCTCTTAATGGATAAAGGTTATGACGTCTAGCTCTGCTCCTTGTCATTGGTCCCTCCCGTTCAGGTTCAGGATTCCCTTCTTCTTCCTCTAGGGGCTGCTCAGGGAGTGGGAGTGGGGGTGCCTGTGGGGCCTGCGGAGGTATATAGGGGGGTGGAATCATCGGAACTTCCTCTTTCTTTTTATCTTTTCTTCTTGCCCCTGAGTCTTCAGATTTTTCCTTTAAAGTAAACAGGAGTACCCCAGGGGTCTCTATCCATATTTTTGCATATTCACTCTCTTCTCGACTAAAAGGAGTTTTGGTTTTTACCCATAAATTCAAATCCTGTCTCACCCAGTCCTCGTAGGACCCAAATATAGGCCAAAATACGTTTCGTGATATCTGCTTTCCTCCCCAGACCTCTATGCAATAATAAATCATCTTGGCCTTATCTTTATTCTGTGTACTCGAATAATGCCTTCAATTATTCAATAAAAGCCCTAACGGACTATCCTCAGGTACTGGGGGAAACCTTATGGAACTAGAGGGCTTGCTTTTCCCCTGTCCCATCCTCTGGAGTGCCTTCAGGCGTTCTGTGTGTGGAATCACTCGCTTCCCCTGGTTCGTGGCCCACGCCCTCGCGGGCAATGGGAGCCGCACTACTGAGGGTCCACACTCGCTTGGGGAGTCTGGCTGCCGGCCCCCCTCTCACACACCACACTCGCCACACTCCAGGATACCCGACCTCGACCGAATGGATCCCTTTTCCGCAAATACTCACGCTTCCAGCGTCTTCGTCCGGACCTCTGTGCACAAAGTTTATGGGGTCGACCGGTTCCCTTTGCTTAATGCCTTGAGTTTAGGTTCGTCGGTGGGAGCGAGGTAAAGACTGAAGATACCGAGGCCACCAGAGGTGGGGCGCCTCCCCGATATCTCTGTCTTACCGTACCATTCCCATCCGAGTCACGGCACCAAATTGTGATTGATGGAGGCAGACAAAGAGGTTTAATCAAATTAGAGAATTTATTAATTACAGCAAGCAAGGCATAAGCAAAATCAGCGCTGGGCGACAGGGGAGTCCCCGCTCCACCGAATTGCTGCAGGGGTTTGCAAATTTCAGTCCTTCTTTTATGCAGGATCGTTTCCTGTTAACTCTTCTTTAAGGGAGTACTCTGCGCATGTGTGAACTTGTTGCTAGGGGGTCGTTTTTTGCCTTCTGGTGGTCGATGGCTGAAGGCTAGTAGTCTTCTTCAAGTGCCCTCTGGGTGACCTTTTCCATATTTGGTCAGTTAGTATCCCCTGCTTTTCTTCCTGGAGCTTAAACAATAGTACACTTACAGCACTTACAACCTTTACATATAGATTTGTTAAGACATTTCCTGTTATGTACATTGTGGCCTGTGTCAGCTCTTTTCAATGAACAAAATACCCTCATTTATTACAATCAGAGCGAAAGAAAGCTGTAGTGCATGTTGCACAGAGAGAATCAGGTGTTGCCGAGTAAGTCACTCTCCATTCCCACTGATTTTTGCTGGGATGGGATTCTATCTTGTTTTCTGTGGCGTAAATGACATATATGGAGCAAGGAGTCTGGGCAAAAGCATCCAATTGACAAGGTGCAGTACAGGTAATGTTATAGCAGTAGCAATTTGTCAAATTAAGAATGGCAGTTAAGTTTACAGGATTTTATTTCCAGAGGTTTATGAGAATGTGGTGAAACTTGTTTTTTCCTTTTGCCTGTATGTGTAAGTAATGAGCTGTATATTATCTATGCATCTTAAAAGAAATTTCCAGTTAGCAGGAAGTTTAAGGGATTACTTTGATATCATTGCAGTGCTCCAAGCAGTGTCCCACTAATGTCACCCTTGAAAACTGGAATGTGAAGGACCAACAGCTTGCTCATCTTCATGCCTGGGTCCCTTTGTTGCATGCATGGCAGTGCTGTTAAATTTGTTTCTTCCAGAATTAAAAAAAAAAAAAAAATTGGAGGATTGTTGGGGGTGTGTATTGGATTAACTTTTGTCCTGATATTTCCTATTTATTGCTACTCTGTGGTCAATGTCACCGCTCAAGTTTGAAGATCCCCTCTCAAATCTCTGTAGTATGCTGGGAATTTCAAATATAGAAGTGTCAATATTTGCAAAAGATTGGGTTAACTAAAATCGAATGGGAAAACACAGCCAAAGCTTCCGGTAATTACTTGGAGCAGTAACCAAGTTGTTTGGTTGGATGATTGTAGGAAGAAAAGTTACAAATGCTCCCTTGAGGAGGGCACAAGAGGCTGAGCAACTCCCAGACTGCCTTAGATCTGCCTAAGGAAAAGAATCCATGCCAGTGCTGTGGTGTATAACCATTGTGGATTGTCAGCATTCCATTTCCGGATGGAATGGAGTGGGGAGAGGGGAACTTGCAATACCTCTGGGAAGGGAGGATGCCTTCCCACCTGGGAAAGCTCTGTCACAAATGGCATTTCTGAGCTCAGGGCTCCATCTCTGCAGCATAAGGGTGGTTGCAAAGGAATGGGATTGCTCGGTTCCAGTTTCACTCTGACCGTGAGAATGTCAACAGGAGAATGTGCTGTTGCCTCGTGGTGGCAGCCAAACTATTTGCTGCTCTTCCTTAGCAGTCTGAGGTTCTGATCATGTGTTAACCGAGAGCTGCACTGCCTCAATTGGTTCTATTCAATAATGCAGAGCCTTCACTCAAGGTTAGAAGTGATGTGCAGTTGAAGATAAAACTGTAATAGCATCTTTTTTCTGCTTTATTTCCTACAGGGTAAAGTCTCAATGTGTGTATCAAATCAAAAGCTGGCTTTACTTTTAGATGATGGATACAGATCTATGTTATGGCTAGTGGGCAGGTAATGAAACTATTTATTTTAAATGATGCTATCCAAACTTGAAAAATATATTTTCCATTAAAAATGCAAAAAATTTTTGCCGTCTGAGGAAATGTAAAACGTGTGTTTTATCATCTTCCTGTAGTATAAATCAAACCAACAAAAACTATCTAGTAAGTGTCTGTTGCACCAGCTACATCTCTATAAAGTAGCCTGGAAAGATTGGAGAATCAGTACAAGAATAAACCAAAGGAAAGTCTTCTGAGAAGAGGGAGTGAAAACAGGAAACAATGAGTTCCGAAGGGAAAAGTATAAAAGAGAGAAACAATTGCCAATGTTTTTGCAAAAATAAAAGAAGGACAAAGATGTGTGGTTACATCTTGTAGCTAGAGGATCTTGAGAATTGTATTGTATATTTTAAAATTCTAATCTGGACAGAGACAATGTGTAATCCAGGTTATGAACTAATAAGAGTTGTAAGAGTTATGAGGCATAGTCACGATAAAAGTTGTGAGAATGAGCTGAAACAAACTCTGTGTCCACTGTAAAAGAGTTCCAGAAGAGATGATGAACTCATGGCTGGCATAGAGCAGTCGAGTTACGAAGCCTTTCTTGTTTCAGCAGGATAGAGAAAAGAGGAGGCCTCCAGTAAGGCGCTCCCAGAAGCCAGAGGCAGAGCAGCGATTGTCCTGGAGCTGCCAGTTCCCTGACCAAGGTTCCAAGAAGGATGGGGCGGTACCAGAGGAGAAGACTTTGGGTGTGGTGCTGGACAAAAGCCTCCAGCAGCAAAGGCAGATGTACCCATCTGCAGGGCACTTAGAGCCATCAGCAATGGAGAAGAAGGATGAGGATGAATTGCACAGGTCGGATCCTCCTGGCAGGAGATTTGACCATAGCCAGTACCCTGTGAGAGCTGCAGGACTGGAGACAGAGGAAGCCCTTTGGACAGGACTGGCTGCTCCCTCAGAGCCGCAGCTCTCAGCAGAAGCGGCTCATTGCTGAGGATGCACCTGGCCAGGAAGAGGCTTGCAGAGGAGTAGGAGTCCAGCTCATTGCAGTCAGGGAATGGCTGAGGGATGTTTGCCAGCAGCAACTTTGCTGGAGGTGCCAGTTCCAGTCCGTGACTTGCAGGATGCTGTGGCGCTGCCATAGGAGAAGGCCTTTGGCCAACTCCATGGTGCTAGAGAAGGTCCTCGCGCAGCAAAGGCAGGTGTTTGCAGCTGCAGGGAATTCCCTGATGTCAGCAGTGGAGGAGCAGAATGAGGAGGATCTCCACACTTGGGATACTTGTGGCAGGAGCCTCCATCCTTGCCAGAGGCCCGGTGAGAACTGCCGGAGCACAGACGGAGGAAGGCCTTTGGACAGGTGCAAGGTAAGAATGATGCATGGTCCCCAGTCGTGGTGTGAGCAGGAACATTTCTTCCAAGCATCTCTGGCTTTTAGAATAGTTTCACTCTCAGGTTTGAATAGCATGAGCCTGGAAAGCCAATAGTCTAAATGTTCAGATGTCTGCTACCCAATAGTAGACATGAACTCAAGTCTCTCCTAGCAACATCAGGCTTTTTCCCTAAGCCAAGTGCTGGGAGGGGAATTTCTTCTGCAAAACTCCTGTGCTTCTGCTGCTTGTTCCATTTTAGAAAGTTTTTCCATCGGCCCTGCCTTGATTGAATAGTCCTTTCTCTTCTAACTAGAAGCTGCAGGTTCTCTTCTTACAAGTTGTCTTTGTTTTGTTTGCCCAGAGACAGGAGTCCCTGCTCCCCCAGAGGCACGGCGATGTAAAGAAGCGGCTCGTGGCTGAGGATGCAGATGGGCAGGAAAGGGCTGGAAGTAAGAACTGGAGCCAGGCCGTGTCCAAGAAGATTTCCCCAGAGAAAAGCATCCCAGCAGCAAGTGACCTGGAGGTGCCAGTTGCCAGTCCATGACTCCAAGGATGCTGCGGCGCTGCCAAAGGTGAAGAGCCTGAGAGAGCTGCCAGACCAGATCCTGCAGCAGGAAAGGCAGATGTTGGCAGCTGCAGGGAATTCCCTGACATCAGCAGTGGAGGAGCAGGATGAGGAAGATCTCATCTCCACCCTTAACCCTCCTCCTCCTCGTCCTCCAGCACCTCGTCCACCGCCTCCTCCTCCTCATCCTCCTCCTCATCCTGCTCCTCCTTGTCCTCCTCCTTGTCCTCCTCCTAATCCTCATCCACCTCCTCCTCGTCCTCCTCATTCTCCTCGTCCTCCTCCTCGTCCTCCTCGTCCTCCTCGTCCTCCTCGTCCTCCTCGTCCTCGTCCTCGTCCTCCTCCTCCTCCTCCTCCTCCTCCTCGTCCTCCTCCTCCTCGTCCTCCTTGTCCTCGTCCTCCTTGTCCTCGTCCTCCTTGTCCTCGTCCTCCTTGTTCTCGTCCTCCTCGTCCTCCTCTTCCTCGTCCTCCTCCTCCTCCTCGTCCTCGTCCTCGTCCTCCTCCTCCTCCTCGTCCTCCGCCACCTCCTCCTCCTCCTTGTCCTCTGCGAAGGATGAGGGAAGATGCGGACAATCAATATGATTGGTAGGCAAGCTTCGTTTATTAGTGATTCAGCGGTTACATTTATAGCCGGCTTTATTAGCTAATCATAGTTGTCTTTAGTTGATTGGATAATTCTTAAATGTTAAATTTTCTTAGCTCTGCCCAGCTGTGGTTAGGGCTGTAACTCACATCTGTGTTTAACTAACCGCAAGATCCTATCATTGTCTAGCAGGCAGGCTCACGGTCCTGCTGACCACGATCATTCTTGTGGTTAGCTGCCGAGCTTGCAGCAGCTCTCGGCAGTTCTTAGGTTTCATGTCCTCTTTATTGCAGCCATCCTTCCACACGCTGTGTCAAAATGGCCGCTGGCTTCCACGAGCCCCCGCAGTGTCCCAGTGGGCCCGTGGCTTTAGGAGTGGGTGGCTGGGAGTTGGTGCCCCACCAGCAGCTGGGGGAGAAGCAGCAGGGACTGTGTGAGGACAGTGCCATGGCCACTTGTGTGGCCACTGGTGTCTCTGTGCCAGGCACAGCCGTGGTGTGTAACACCGGCTCCGGGTCCTTTGGCTGTGCAGGTGGCAGTCACGGCCTGGAGCAGGGCTGCTCCCGGGGGACAGCCTGGGGCAGGAGGCTGCTGGAGATTCATTCCCCACACTCCTTGTCATGAGGTGCTCAGAGTGATTGGAAAGGCTGTTGGCAGCAGGCAGTTCTCTGGGTTCGAGCTGTGGAGCTGTCAGCGGGAATGCAAAGGCCAATCTGGTGAGCCTTTTGTCCTGGTGCCTTTAGTGTGTGAGCAGTCCCTGGTGCCGTTGTCTTTGGATCCTGAGTGTGGGAGAGGCAAGGCTTAGGATGGTGCGTAGAGCTGAGAAGGAAAGTGCCGAGAGCAGCGTGTGTGCTGCTGCTTTGAGGGGTGCAGTTGAAGTTGTAGGCAGCAAGAGCTTTCTCAGCTGGCCCTTTTGTGAGCTCTGCTTTTGCCAGATGACTTCCATCTTACCCTCTTACCATCTTAGCCTCTCATTTTTGCATATCCCAAACCCCCTTCCAAACATCCAGCAGCTGCTTGTAAAGAAGAAGTCCTAGAACAAAAAGCCAGTGCTGCCTTTCATAGCCCCTTTGCTGTCTATGAAGTAGAGGAAAGAAGCTAGTGAGTCGCACTTTCTTTCTCAACTCCATAGAGCGCATCCTTCTCTCAAGGTGGCAGAGTCCTTGGCGGAAGTGAAGCATCTGCAGCTGCAGTTCAGACTGAGAGATGTGCCAGGACAGGAAACATTTGCTGACCTTCCCTGTTCCCTGTGCAACATGATTCTCGCATCCCAGTCACTTTCACATACCTTCGGTATCCCTGAGTCCAAGCAGCTAAAGCTCACAGAGACAGAAGTGTCAGGAAGGAAAACGTTCCAAAAGCACCCCCTTCTCTTATCAGCATATAAATTGTGCACAACAGGCTGCGGCACCGAACCTTCCTTCTCAGATAGACATGCCATCACACTTTTCACTCTTGCAGCTCGGTTGAAAAGCTCCAGCAGCTGCTCCCGCAATAGCAAAAGGTTCTAGAAGTGAAAGCCAGTTTGGGGCTGCACCTTCTCCTTGCCGCATGTAAGCCACACCAAACTCCCTGATGCACTCTGTCCTCCCCTTCTCAAAGGAGTAGACGGTGGCATCAGGACACACCTGTGTCCCAGCAGCTGGGTGCCCAGCCGGGAGCAGGAGCAGGGCTGGGGCTGCTCCCAAAGTTGCCCCGCCCCAATGCCAGAGCCGGACATATGCTGAGGGGGGGCTGGATCAGGCTTTATTGTCCAGCTGCATGCCAGGAGTGAGCACAAAATCTACCTGCATTCTCTGCAGCATGCCATCCTGGAGCAGAGCCATTGCCAAAGGAAGCCGTGAGCCCGTGCCAAGCCAGTGCCGGAGTGGGATCCTAGCAGCACCTGTGGAAGCCGGGAGAGAGGAGCCCACCTGGAGCAGGTTCGTGCAGGATTAATCATCCCGTGGCTTCCCACCAGGGTCCTGTTGCTTCCAAAAGGCCCCACAGTGTCACTGTGGCCCCTCGGTTCCACCAGGTTCCATAGCGTCACTGTGGTGCCCAGGGTTCCGTCAGCTTCGCCAGCATCCCCACGGTCTGCAGAGCTCCCCGAGCTTCTGTGGTGTCACAGTGGAGGCAGGGTTGCATCAGGTTCCATAGCATCAGCACGGTCTCCAGGGCTCCCAGAGCTTCTGTGGTGTCACAGTGGAGGCAGGGTTGCATCAGGTTCCATAGCATCACCACAGTCTCCAGGGCTCCCTGAACTTCTGTGGTGTCACAGTGGAGGCAGGGTTGCATCAGGTTCCATAGCATCAGCACGGTCTCCAGGGCTCCCTGAGCTTCTGTGGTGTCACAGTGGAGGCAGGGTTGCATCAGGTTCCATAGCATCAGCACGGTCTCCAGGGCTCCCAGAGGTTCTGTGGTGTCACAGAGGAGGCAGGGTTGCATCAGGTTCCATAGCATCACCACGGTCTCCAGGGCTCCAAGAGCTTCTGTGGTGTCACAGAGGAGGCAGGGTTGCATCAGGTTCAATAGCATCAGCACGGTCTCCAGGGCTCCCCTGAGCTTCTGTGGTGGTGTCACAGAGGAGCCAGGCTTCCTTGTAGTTCCCCAGCATCACAAAGGCTCTCCTGGGAGCCACGGGTCACAAAGCACCGTGGGCTCTGTGCAGCCCCGCTGTGTCACAATGGCCGCTGGCTTCCACGAGCCCCCGCAGTGTCCCAGTGGGCCCCGTGGCTTTAGGAGTGGGTGGCTGGGAGTTGGTGCCAGCGGCTGGGGGAGCAGCAGCAGGGACTGTGTGTGGACAGTGCCATGGCCACTTGTGTGGCCACTGGTGTCTCTGTGCCAGGCACAGCCGTGGTGTGTAACACCGGCTCTGGGTCCTTTGGCTGTGCAGGTGGCAGTCACGGCCTGGAGCAGGGCTGCTCCCGGGGGACAGCCTGGGGCAGGAGGCTGCTGGAGATTCATTCCCCACACTCCTTGTCATGAGGTGCTCAGAGTGATTGGAAAGGCTGTTGGCAGCAGGCAGTTCTCTGGGTTCAAGCTGTGGAGCTGTCAGCGGGAATGCAAAGGCCAAGCTGGTGAGCCTTTTGTCCTGGTGCCTTTAGTGTGTGAGCAGTCCCTGGTGCCGTTGTCTTTGGATCCTGAGTGTGGGAGAGGCAAGGCTTAGGATGGTGCGTAGAGCTGAGAAGGAAAGTGCCGAGAGCAGCGTGTGTGCTGCTGCTTTGAGGGGTGCAGTTGAAGTTGTAGGCAGCAAGAGCTTTCTCAGCTGGCCCTTTTGTGAGCTCTGCTTTTGCCAGATGACTTCCATCTTACCCTCTTACCATCTTAGCCTCTCATTTTTGCATATCCCAAACCCCCTTCCAAACATCCAGCAGCTGCTTGTAAAGAAGAAGTCCTAGAACAAAAAGCCAGTGCTGCCTTTCATAGCCCCTTTGCTGTCTATGAAGTAGAGGAAAGAAGCTAGTGAGACGCACTTTCTTTCTCAACTCCATAGAGCGCATCCTTCTCTCAAGGTGGCAGAGTCCTTGGCGGAAGTGAAGCATCTGCAGCTGCAGTTCAGACTGAGAGATGTGCCAGGACAGGAAACATTTGCTGACCTTCCCTGTTCCCTGTGCAACATGATTCTCGCATCCCAGTCACTTTCACATACCTTCGGTATCCCTGAGTCCAAGCAGCTAAAGCTCACAGAGACAGAAGTGTCAGGAAGGAAAACGTTGCAAAAGCACCCCCTTCTCTTATCAGCATATAAATTGTGCACAACAGGCTGCGGCACCGAACCTTCCTTCTCAGATAGACATGCCATCACACTTTTCACTCTTGCAGCTCGGTTGAAAAGCTCCAGCAGCTGCTCCCGCAATAGCAAAAGGTTCTAGAAGTGAAAGCCAGTTTGGGGCTGCACCTTCTCCTTGCCGCATGTAAGCCACACCAAACTCCCTGATGCACTCTGTCCTCCCCTTCTCAAAGGAGTAGACGGTGGCATCAGGACACACCTGTGTCCCAGCAGCTGGGTGCCCAGCCGGGAGCAGGAGCAGGGCTGGGGCTGCTCCCAAAGTTGCCCCGCCCCAATGCCAGAGCCGGACATATGCTGAGGGGGGGCTGGATCAGGCTTTATTGTCCAGCTGCATGCCAGGAGTGAGCACAAAATCTACCTGCATTCTCTGCAGCATGCCATCCTGGAGCAGAGCCATTGCCAAAGGAAGCCGTGAGCCCGTGCCAAGCCAGTGCCGGAGTGGGATCCTAGCAGCACCTGTGGAAGCCGGGAGAGAGGAGCCCACCTGGAGCAGGTTCGTGCAGGATTAATCATCCCGTGGCTTCCCACCAGGGTCCTGTTGCTTCCAAAAGGCCCCACAGTGTCACTGTGGCCCCTCGGTTCCACCAGGTTCCATAGCGTCACTGTGGTGCCCAGGGTTCCGTCAGCTTCGCCAGCATCCCCACGGTCTGCAGAGCTCCCCGAGCTTCTGTGGTGTCACAGTGGAGGCAGGGTTGCATCAGGTTCCATAGCATCAGCACGGTCTCCAGGGCTCCCAGAGGTTCTGTGGTGTCACAGTGGAGGCAGGGTTGCATCAGGTTCCATAGCATCACCACAGTCTCCAGGGCTCCCTGAGCTTCTGTGGTGTCACAGTGGAGGCAGGGTTGCATCAGGTTCCATAGCATCAGCACGGTCTCCAGGGCTCCCAGAGGTTCTGTGGTGTCACAGAGGAGGCAGGGTTGCATCAGGTTCCATAGCATCACCACGGTCTCCAGGGCTCCAAGAGCTTCTGTGGTGTCACAGAGGAGGCAGGGTTGCATCAGGTTCAATAGCATCAGCACGGTCTCCAGGGCTCCCCTGAGCTTCTGTGGTGGTGTCACAGAGGAGCCAGGCTTCCTTGTAGTTCCCCAGGATCACAAAGGCTCTCCTGGGAGCCACGGGTCACAAAGCACCGTGGGCTCTGTGCAGCCCCGCTGTGTCACAATGGCCGCTGGCTTCCACGAGCCCCCGCAGTGTCCCAGTGGGCCCCGTGGCTTTAGGAGTGGGTGGCTGGGAGTTGGTGCCAGCGGCTGGGGGAGCAGCAGCAGGGACTGTGTGTGGACAGTGCCATGGCCACTTGTGTGGCCACTGGTGTCTCTGTGCCAGGCACAGCCGTGGTGTGTAACACCGGCTCTGGGTCCTTTGGCTGTGCAGGTGGCAGTCACGGCCTGGAGCAGGGCTGCTCCCGGGGGACAGCCTGGGGCAGGAGGCTGCTGGAGATTCATTCCCCACACTCCTTGTCATGAGGTGCTCAGAGTGATTGGAAAGGCTGTTGGCAGCAGGCAGTTCTCTGGGTTCAAGCTGTGGAGCTGTCAGCGGGAATGCAAAGGCCAAGCTGGTGAGCCTTTTGTCCTGGTGCCTTTAGTGTGTGAGCAGTCCCTGGTGCCGTTGTCTTTGGATCCTGAGTGTGGGAGAGGCAAGGCTTAGGATGGTGCGTAGAGCTGAGAAGGAAAGTGCCGAGAGCAGCGTGTGTGCTGCTGCTTTGAGGGGTGCAGTTGAAGTTGTAGGCAGCAAGAGCTTTCTCAGCTGGCCCTTTTGTGAGCTCTGCTTTTGCCAGATGACTTCCATCTTACCCTCTTACCATCTTAGCCTCTCATTTTTGCATATCCCAAACCCCCTTCCAAACATCCAGCAGCTGCTTGTAAAGAAGAAGTCCTAGAACAAAAAGCCAGTGCTGCCTTTCATAGCCCCTTTGCTGTCTATGAAGTAGAGGAAAGAAGCTAGTGAGACGCACTTTCTTTCTCAACTCCATAGAGCGCATCCTTCTCTCAAGGTGGCAGAGTCCTTGGCGGAAGTGAAGCATCTGCAGCTGCAGTTCAGACTGAGAGATGTGCCAGGACAGGAAACATTTGCTGACCTTCCCTGTTCCCTGTGCAACATGATTCTCGCATCCCAGTCACTTTCACATACCTTCGGTACCCCTGAGTCCAAGCAGCTAAAGCTCACAGAGACAGAAGTGTCAGGAAGGAAAACGTTCCAAAAGCACCCCCTTCTCTTATCAGCATATAAATTGTGCACAACAGGCTGCGGCACCGAACCTTTCTCAGATAGACATGCCATCACACTTTTCACTCTTGCAGCTCGGTTGAAAAGCTCCAGCAGCTGCTCCCGCAATAGCAAAAGGTTCTAGAAGTGAAAGCCAGTTTGGGGCTGCACCTTCTCCTTGCCGCATGTAAGCCACACCAAACTCCCTGATGCACTCTGTCCTCCCCTTCTCAAAGGAGTAGACGGTGGCATCAGGACACACCTGTGTCCCAGCAGCTGGGTGCCCAGCCGGGAGCAGGAGCAGGGCTGGGGCTGCTCCCAAAGTTGCCCCGCCCCAATGCCAGAGCCGGACATATGCTGAGGGGGGGCTGGATCAGGCTTTATTGTCCAGCTGCATGCCAGGAGTGAGCACAAAATCTACCTGCATTCTCTGCAGCATGCCATCCTGGAGCAGAGCCATTGCCAAAGGAAGCCGTGAGCCCGTGCCAAGCCAGTGCCGGAGTGGGATCCTAGCAGCACCTGTGGAAGCCGGGAGAGAGGAGCCCACCTGGAGCAGGTTCGTGCAGGATTAATCATCCCGTGGCTTCCCACCAGGGTCCTGTTGCTTCCAAAAGGCCCCACAGTGTCACTGTGGCCCCTCGGTTCCACCAGGTTCCATAGCGTCACTGTGGTGCCCAGGGTTCCGTCAGCTTCGCCAGCATCCCCACGGTCTGCAGAGCTCCCCGAGCTTCTGTGGTGTCACAGTGGAGGCAGGGTTGCATCAGGTTCCATAGCATCAGCACGGTCTCCAGGGCTCCCAGAGGTTCTGTGGTGTCACAGTGGAGGCAGGGTTGCATCAGGTTCCATAGCATCACCACAGTCTCCAGGGCTCCCTGAGCTTCTGTGGTGTCACAGTGGAGGCAGGGTTGCATCAGGTTCCATAGCATCAGCACGGTCTCCAGGGCTCCCAGAGGTTCTGTGGTGTCACAGAGGAGGCAGGGTTGCCTCAGGTTCCATAGCATCACCACGGTCTCCAGGGCTCCAAGAGCTTCTGTGGTGTCACAGAGGAGGCAGGGTTGCATCAGGTTCAATAGCATCAGCACGGTCTCCAGGGCTCCCCTGAGCTTCTGTGGTGGTGTCACAGAGGAGCCAGGCTTCCTTGTAGTTCCCCAGCATCACAAAGGCTCTCCTGGGAGCCACGGGTCACAAAGCACCGTGGGCTCTGTGCAGCCCCGCTGTGTCACAATGGCCGCTGGCTTCCACGAGCCCCCGCAGTGTCCCAGTGGGCCCCGTGGCTTTAGGAGTGGGTGGCTGGGAGTTGGTGCCAGCGGCTGGGGGAGCAGCAGCAGGGACTGTGTGTGGACAGTGCCATGGCCACTTGTGTGGCCACTGGTGTCTCTGTGCCAGGCACAGCCGTGGTGTGTAACACCGGCTCTGGGTCCTTTGGCTGTGCAGGTGGCAGTCACGGCCTGGAGCAGGGCTGCTCCCGGGGGACAGCCTGGGGCAGGAGGCTGCTGGAGATTCATTCCCCACACTCCTTGTCATGAGGTGCTCAGAGTGATTGGAAAGGCTGTTGGCAGCAGGCAGTTCTCTGGGTTCAAGCTGTGGAGCTGTCAGCGGGAATGCAAAGGCCAAGCTGGTGAGCCTTTTGTCCTGGTGCCTTTAGTGTGTGAGCAGTCCCTGGTGCCGTTGTCTTTGGATCCTGAGTGTGGGAGAGGCAAGGCTTAGGATGGTGCGTAGAGCTGAGAAGGAAAGTGCCGAGAGCAGCGTGTGTGCTGCTGCTTTGAGGGGTGCAGTTGAAGTTGTAGGCAGCAAGAGCTTTCTCAGCTGGCCCTTTTGTGAGCTCTGCTTTTGCCAGATGACTTCCATCTTACCCTCTTACCATCTTAGCCTCTCATTTTTGCATATCCCAAACCCCCTTCCAAACATCCAGCAGCTGCTTGTAAAGAAGAAGTCCTAGAACAAAAAGCCAGTGCTGCCTTTCATAGCCCCTTTGCTGTCTATGAAGTAGAGGAAAGAAGCTAGTGAGACGCACTTTCTTTCTCAACTCCATAGAGCGCATCCTTCTCTCAAGGTGGCAGAGTCCTTGGCGGAAGTGAAGCATCTGCAGCTGCAGTTCAGACTGAGAGATGTGCCAGGACAGGAAACATTTGCTGACCTTCCCTGTTCCCTGTGCAACATGATTCTCGCATCCCAGTCACTTTCACATACCTTCGGTATCCCTGAGTCCAAGCAGCTAAAGCTCACAGAGACAGAAGTGTCAGGAAGGAAAACGTTGCAAAAGCACCCCCTTCTCTTATCAGCATATAAATTGTGCACAACAGGCTGCGGCACCGAACCTTCCTTCTCAGATAGACATGCCATCACACTTTTCACTCTTGCAGCTCGGTTGAAAAGCTCCAGCAGCTGCTCCCGCAATAGCAAAAGGTTCTAGAAGTGAAAGCCAGTTTGGGGCTGCACCTTCTCCTTGCCGCATGTAAGCCACACCAAACTCCCTGATGCACTCTGTCCTCCCCTTCTCAAAGGAGTAGACGGTGGCATCAGGACACACCTGTGTCCCAGCAGCTGGGTGCCCAGCCGGGAGCAGGAGCAGGGCTGGGGCTGCTCCCAAAGTTGCCCCGCCCCAATGCCAGAGCCGGACATATGCTGAGGGGGGGCTGGATCAGGCTTTATTGTCCAGCTGCATGCCAGGAGTGAGCACAAAATCTACCTGCATTCTCTGCAGCATGCCATCCTGGAGCAGAGCCATTGCCAAAGGAAGCCGTGAGCCCGTGCCAAGCCAGTGCCGGAGTGGGATCCTAGCAGCACCTGTGGAAGCCGGGAGAGAGGAGCCCACCTGGAGCAGGTTCGTGCAGGATTAATCATCCCGTGGCTTCCCACCAGGGTCCTGTTGCTTCCAAAAGGCCCCACAGTGTCACTGTGGCCCCTCGGTTCCACCAGGTTCCATAGCGTCACTGTGGTGCCCAGGGTTCCGTCAGCTTCGCCAGCATCCCCACGGTCTGCAGAGCTCCCCGAGCTTCTGTGGTGTCACAGTGGAGGCAGGGTTGCATCAGGTTCCATAGCATCAGCACGGTCTCCAGGGCTCCCAGAGGTTCTGTGGTGTCACAGTGGAGGCAGGGTTGCATCAGGTTCCATAGCATCACCACAGTCTCCAGGGCTCCCTGAGCTTCTGTGGTGTCACAGTGGAGGCAGGGTTGCATCAGGTTCCATAGCATCAGCACGGTCTCCAGGGCTCCCAGAGGTTCTGTGGTGTCACAGAGGAGGCAGGGTTGCCTCAGGTTCCATAGCATCACCACGGTCTCCAGGGCTCCAAGAGCTTCTGTGGTGTCACAGAGGAGGCAGGGTTGCATCAGGTTCAATAGCATCAGCACGGTCTCCAGGGCTCCCCTGAGCTTCTGTGGTGGTGTCACAGAGGAGCCAGGCTTCCTTGTAGTTCCCCAGCATCACAAAGGCTCTCCTGGGAGCCACGGGTCACAAAGCACCGTGGGCTCTGTGCAGCCCCGCTGTGTCACAATGGCCGCTGGCTTCCACGAGCCCCCGCAGTGTCCCAGTGGGCCCCGTGGCTTTAGGAGTGGGTGGCTGGGAGTTGGTGCCAGCGGCTGGGGGAGCAGCAGCAGGGACTGTGTGTGGACAGTGCCATGGCCACTTGTGTGGCCACTGGTGTCTCTGTGCCAGGCACAGCCGTGGTGTGTAACACCGGCTCTGGGTCCTTTGGCTGTGCAGGTGGCAGTCACGGCCTGGAGCAGGGCTGCTCCCGGGGGACAGCCTGGGGCAGGAGGCTGCTGGAGATTCATTCCCCACACTCCTTGTCATGAGGTGCTCAGAGTGATTGGAAAGGCTGTTGGCAGCAGGCAGTTCTCTGGGTTCAAGCTGTGGAGCTGTCAGCGGGAATGCAAAGGCCAAGCTGGTGAGCCTTTTGTCCTGGTGCCTTTAGTGTGTGAGCAGTCCCTGGTGCCGTTGTCTTTGGATCCTGAGTGTGGGAGAGGCAAGGCTTAGGATGGTGCGTAGAGCTGAGAAGGAAAGTGCCGAGAGCAGCGTGTGTGCTGCTGCTTTGAGGGGTGCAGTTGAAGTTGTAGGCAGCAAGAGCTTTCTCAGCTGGCCCTTTTGTGAGCTCTGCTTTTGCCAGATGACTTCCATCTTACCCTCTTACCATCTTAGCCTCTCATTTTTGCATATCCCAAACCCCCTTCCAAACATCCAGCAGCTGCTTGTAAAGAAGAAGTCCTAGAACAAAAAGCCAGTGCTGCCTTTCATAGCCCCTTTGCTGTCTATGAAGTAGAGGAAAGAAGCTAGTGAGACGCACTTTCTTTCTCAACTCCATAGAGCGCATCCTTCTCTCAAGGTGGCAGAGTCCTTGGCGGAAGTGAAGCATCTGCAGCTGCAGTTCAGACTGAGAGATGTGCCAGGACAGGAAACATTTGCTGACCTTCCCTGTTCCCTGTGCAACATGATTCTCGCATCCCAGTCACTTTCACATACCTTCGGTATCCCTGAGTCCAAGCAGCTAAAGCTCACAGAGACAGAAGTGTCAGGAAGGAAAACGTTGCAAAAGCACCCCCTTCTCTTATCAGCATATAAATTGTGCACAACAGGCTGCGGCACCGAACCTTCCTTCTCAGATAGACATGCCATCACACTTTTCACTCTTGCAGCTCGGTTGAAAAGCTCCAGCAGCTGCTCCCGCAATAGCAAAAGGTTCTAGAAGTGAAAGCCAGTTTGGGGCTGCACCTTCTCCTTGCCGCATGTAAGCCACACCAAACTCCCTGATGCACTCTGTCCTCCCCTTCTCAAAGGAGTAGACGGTGGCATCAGGACACACCTGTGTCCCAGCAGCTGGGTGCCCAGCCGGGAGCAGGAGCAGGGCTGGGGCTGCTCCCAAAGTTGCCCCGCCCCAATGCCAGAGCCGGACATATGCTGAGGGGGGGCTGGATCAGGCTTTATTGTCCAGCTGCATGCCAGGAGTGAGCACAAAATCTACCTGCATTCTCTGCAGCATGCCATCCTGGAGCAGAGCCATTGCCAAAGGAAGCCGTGAGCCCGTGCCAAGCCAGTGCCGGAGTGGGATCCTAGCAGCACCTGTGGAAGCCGGGAGAGAGGAGCCCACCTGGAGCAGGTTCGTGCAGGATTAATCATCCCGTGGCTTCCCACCAGGGTCCTGTTGCTTCCAAAAGGCCCCACAGTGTCACTGTGGCCCCTCGGTTCCACCAGGTTCCATAGCGTCACTGTGGTGCCCAGGGTTCCGTCAGCTTCGCCAGCATCCCCACGGTCTGCAGAGCTCCCCGAGCTTCTGTGGTGTCACAGTGGAGGCAGGGTTGCATCAGGTTCCATAGCATCAGCACGGTCTCCAGGGCTCCCAGAGGTTCTGTGGTGTCACAGTGGAGGCAGGGTTGCATCAGGTTCCATAGCATCACCACAGTCTCCAGGGCTCCCTGAGCTTCTGTGGTGTCACAGTGGAGGCAGGGTTGCATCAGGTTCCATAGCATCAGCACGGTCTCCAGGGCTCCCAGAGGTTCTGTGGTGTCACAGAGGAGGCAGGGTTGCCTCAGGTTCCATAGCATCACCACGGTCTCCAGGGCTCCAAGAGCTTCTGTGGTGTCACAGAGGAGGCAGGGTTGCATCAGGTTCAATAGCATCAGCACGGTCTCCAGGGCTCCCCTGAGCTTCTGTGGTGGTGTCACAGAGGAGCCAGGCTTCCTTGTAGTTCCCCAGCATCACAAAGGCTCTCCTGGGAGCCACGGGTCACAAAGCACCGTGGGCTCTGTGCAGCCCCGCTGTGTCACAATGGCCGCTGGCTTCCACGAGCCCCCGCAGTGTCCCAGTGGGCCCCGTGGCTTTAGGAGTGGGTGGCTGGGAGTTGGTGCCAGCGGCTGGGGGAGCAGCAGCAGGGACTGTGTGTGGACAGTGCCATGGCCACTTGTGTGGCCACTGGTGTCTCTGTGCCAGGCACAGCCGTGGTGTGTAACACCGGCTCTGGGTCCTTTGGCTGTGCAGGTGGCAGTCACGGCCTGGAGCAGGGCTGCTCCCGGGGGACAGCCTGGGGCAGGAGGCTGCTGGAGATTCATTCCCCACACTCCTTGTCATGAGGTGCTCAGAGTGATTGGAAAGGCTGTTGGCAGCAGGCAGTTCTCTGGGTTCAAGCTGTGGAGCTGTCAGCGGGAATGCAAAGGCCAAGCTGGTGAGCCTTTTGTCCTGGTGCCTTTAGTGTGTGAGCAGTCCCTGGTGCCGTTGTCTTTGGATCCTGAGTGTGGGAGAGGCAAGGCTTAGGATGGTGCGTAGAGCTGAGAAGGAAAGTGCCGAGAGCAGCGTGTGTGCTGCTGCTTTGAGGGGTGCAGTTGAAGTTGTAGGCAGCAAGAGCTTTCTCAGCTGGCCCTTTTGTGAGCTCTGCTTTTGCCAGATGACTTCCATCTTACCCTCTTACCATCTTAGCCTCTCATTTTTGCATATCCCAAACCCCCTTCCAAACATCCAGCAGCTGCTTGTAAAGAAGAAGTCCTAGAACAAAAAGCCAGTGCTGCCTTTCATAGCCCCTTTGCTGTCTATGAAGTAGAGGAAAGAAGCTAGTGAGACGCACTTTCTTTCTCAACTCCATAGAGCGCATCCTTCTCTCAAGGTGGCAGAGTCCTTGGCGGAAGTGAAGCATCTGCAGCTGCAGTTCAGACTGAGAGATGTGCCAGGACAGGAAACATTTGCTGACCTTCCCTGTTCCCTGTGCAACATGATTCTCGCATCCCAGTCACTTTCACATACCTTCGGTATCCCTGAGTCCAAGCAGCTAAAGCTCACAGAGACAGAAGTGTCAGGAAGGAAAACGTTGCAAAAGCACCCCCTTCTCTTATCAGCATATAAATTGTGCACAACAGGCTGCGGCACCGAACCTTCCTTCTCAGATAGACATGCCATCACACTTTTCACTCTTGCAGCTCGGTTGAAAAGCTCCAGCAGCTGCTCCCGCAATAGCAAAAGGTTCTAGAAGTGAAAGCCAGTTTGGGGCTGCACCTTCTCCTTGCCGCATGTAAGCCACACCAAACTCCCTGATGCACTCTGTCCTCCCCTTCTCAAAGGAGTAGACGGTGGCATCAGGACACACCTGTGTCCCAGCAGCTGGGTGCCCAGCCGGGAGCAGGAGCAGGGCTGGGGCTGCTCCCAAAGTTGCCCCGCCCCAATGCCAGAGCCGGACATATGCTGAGGGGGGGCTGGATCAGGCTTTATTGTCCAGCTGCATGCCAGGAGTGAGCACAAAATCTACCTGCATTCTCTGCAGCATGCCATCCTGGAGCAGAGCCATTGCCAAAGGAAGCCGTGAGCCCGTGCCAAGCCAGTGCCGGAGTGGGATCCTAGCAGCACCTGTGGAAGCCGGGAGAGAGGAGCCCACCTGGAGCAGGTTCGTGCAGGATTAATCATCCCGTGGCTTCCCACCAGGGTCCTGTTGCTTCCAAAAGGCCCCACAGTGTCACTGTGGCCCCTCGGTTCCACCAGGTTCCATAGCGTCACTGTGGTGCCCAGGGTTCCGTCAGCTTCGCCAGCATCCCCACGGTCTGCAGAGCTCCCCGAGCTTCTGTGGTGTCACAGTGGAGGCAGGGTTGCATCAGGTTCCATAGCATCAGCACGGTCTCCAGGGCTCCCAGAGGTTCTGTGGTGTCACAGTGGAGGCAGGGTTGCATCAGGTTCCATAGCATCACCACAGTCTCCAGGGCTCCCTGAGCTTCTGTGGTGTCACAGTGGAGGCAGGGTTGCATCAGGTTCCATAGCATCAGCACGGTCTCCAGGGCTCCCAGAGGTTCTGTGGTGTCACAGAGGAGGCAGGGTTGCCTCAGGTTCCATAGCATCACCACGGTCTCCAGGGCTCCAAGAGCTTCTGTGGTGTCACAGAGGAGGCAGGGTTGCATCAGGTTCAATAGCATCAGCACGGTCTCCAGGGCTCCCCTGAGCTTCTGTGGTGGTGTCACAGAGGAGCCAGGCTTCCTTGTAGTTCCCCAGCATCACAAAGGCTCTCCTGGGAGCCACGGGTCACAAAGCACCGTGGGCTCTGTGCAGCCCCGCTGTGTCACAATGGCCGCTGGCTTCCACGAGCCCCCGCAGTGTCCCAGTGGGCCCCGTGGCTTTAGGAGTGGGTGGCTGGGAGTTGGTGCCAGCGGCTGGGGGAGCAGCAGCAGGGACTGTGTGTGGACAGTGCCATGGCCACTTGTGTGGCCACTGGTGTCTCTGTGCCAGGCACAGCCGTGGTGTGTAACACCGGCTCTGGGTCCTTTGGCTGTGCAGGTGGCAGTCACGGCCTGGAGCAGGGCTGCTCCCGGGGGACAGCCTGGGGCAGGAGGCTGCTGGAGATTCATTCCCCACACTCCTTGTCATGAGGTGCTCAGAGTGATTGGAAAGGCTGTTGGCAGCAGGCAGTTCTCTGGGTTCAAGCTGTGGAGCTGTCAGCGGGAATGCAAAGGCCAAGCTGGTGAGCCTTTTGTCCTGGTGCCTTTAGTGTGTGAGCAGTCCCTGGTGCCGTTGTCTTTGGATCCTGAGTGTGGGAGAGGCAAGGCTTAGGATGGTGCGTAGAGCTGAGAAGGAAAGTGCCGAGAGCAGCGTGTGTGCTGCTGCTTTGAGGGGTGCAGTTGAAGTTGTAGGCAGCAAGAGCTTTCTCAGCTGGCCCTTTTGTGAGCTCTGCTTTTGCCAGATGACTTCCATCTTACCCTCTTACCATCTTAGCCTCTCATTTTTGCATATCCCAAACCCCCTTCCAAACATCCAGCAGCTGCTTGTAAAGAAGAAGTCCTAGAACAAAAAGCCAGTGCTGCCTTTCATAGCCCCTTTGCTGTCTATGAAGTAGAGGAAAGAAGCTAGTGAGACGCACTTTCTTTCTCAACTCCATAGAGCGCATCCTTCTCTCAAGGTGGCAGAGTCCTTGGCGGAAGTGAAGCATCTGCAGCTGCAGTTCAGACTGAGAGATGTGCCAGGACAGGAAACATTTGCTGACCTTCCCTGTTCCCTGTGCAACATGATTCTCGCATCCCAGTCACTTTCACATACCTTCGGTATCCCTGAGTCCAAGCAGCTAAAGCTCACAGAGACAGAAGTGTCAGGAAGGAAAACGTTGCAAAAGCACCCCCTTCTCTTATCAGCATATAAATTGTGCACAACAGGCTGCGGCACCGAACCTTCCTTCTCAGATAGACATGCCATCACACTTTTCACTCTTGCAGCTCGGTTGAAAAGCTCCAGCAGCTGCTCCCGCAATAGCAAAAGGTTCTAGAAGTGAAAGCCAGTTTGGGGCTGCACCTTCTCCTTGCCGCATGTAAGCCACACCAAACTCCCTGATGCACTCTGTCCTCCCCTTCTCAAAGGAGTAGACGGTGGCATCAGGACACACCTGTGTCCCAGCAGCTGGGTGCCCAGCCGGGAGCAGGAGCAGGGCTGGGGCTGCTCCCAAAGTTGCCCCGCCCCAATGCCAGAGCCGGACATATGCTGAGGGGGGGCTGGATCAGGCTTTATTGTCCAGCTGCATGCCAGGAGTGAGCACAAAATCTACCTGCATTCTCTGCAGCATGCCATCCTGGAGCAGAGCCATTGCCAAAGGAAGCCGTGAGCCCGTGCCAAGCCAGTGCCGGAGTGGGATCCTAGCAGCACCTGTGGAAGCCGGGAGAGAGGAGCCCACCTGGAGCAGGTTCGTGCAGGATTAATCATCCCGTGGCTTCCCACCAGGGTCCTGTTGCTTCCAAAAGGCCCCACAGTGTCACTGTGGCCCCTCGGTTCCACCAGGTTCCATAGCGTCACTGTGGTGCCCAGGGTTCCGTCAGCTTCGCCAGCATCCCCACGGTCTGCAGAGCTCCCCGAGCTTCTGTGGTGTCACAGTGGAGGCAGGGTTGCATCAGGTTCCATAGCATCAGCACGGTCTCCAGGGCTCCCAGAGGTTCTGTGGTGTCACAGTGGAGGCAGGGTTGCATCAGGTTCCATAGCATCACCACAGTCTCCAGGGCTCCCTGAGCTTCTGTGGTGTCACAGTGGAGGCAGGGTTGCATCAGGTTCCATAGCATCAGCACGGTCTCCAGGGCTCCCAGAGGTTCTGTGGTGTCACAGAGGAGGCAGGGTTGCATCAGGTTCCATAGCATCACCACGGTCTCCAGGGCTCCAAGAGCTTCTGTGGTGTCACAGAGGAGGCAGGGTTGCATCAGGTTCAATAGCATCAGCACGGTCTCCAGGGCTCCCCTGAGCTTCTGTGGTGGTGTCACAGAGGAGCCAGGCTTCCTTGTAGTTCCCCAGGATCACAAAGGCTCTCCTGGGAGCCACGGGTCACAAAGCACCGTGGGCTCTGTGCAGCCCCGCTGTGTCACAATGGCCGCTGGCTTCCACGAGCCCCCGCAGTGTCCCAGTGGGCCCCGTGGCTTTAGGAGTGGGTGGCTGGGAGTTGGTGCCAGCGGCTGGGGGAGCAGCAGCAGGGACTGTGTGTGGACAGTGCCATGGCCACTTGTGTGGCCACTGGTGTCTCTGTGCCAGGCACAGCCGTGGTGTGTAACACCGGCTCTGGGTCCTTTGGCTGTGCAGGTGGCAGTCACGGCCTGGAGCAGGGCTGCTCCCGGGGGACAGCCTGGGGCAGGAGGCTGCTGGAGATTCATTCCCCACACTCCTTGTCATGAGGTGCTCAGAGTGATTGGAAAGGCTGTTGGCAGCAGGCAGTTCTCTGGGTTCAAGCTGTGGAGCTGTCAGCGGGAATGCAAAGGCCAATCTGGTGAGCCTTTTGTCCTGGTGCCTTTAGTGTGTGAGCAGTCCCTGGTGCCGTTGTCTTTGGATCCTGAGTGTGGGAGAGGCAAGGCTTAGGATGGTGCGTAGAGCTGAGAAGGAAAGTGCCGAGAGCAGCGTGTGTGCTGCTGCTTTGAGGGGTGCAGTTGAAGTTGTAGGCAGCAAGAGCTTTCTCAGCTGGCCCTTTTGTGAGCTCTGCTTTTGCCAGATGACTTCCATCTTACCCTCTTACCATCTTAGCCTCTCATTTTTGCATATCCCAAACCCCCTTCCAAACATCCAGCAGCTGCTTGTAAAGAAGAAGTCCTAGAACAAAAAGCCAGTGCTGCCTTTCATAGCCCCTTTGCTGTCTATGAAGTAGAGGAAAGAAGCTAGTGAGACGCACTTTCTTTCTCAACTCCATAGAGCGCATCCTTCTCTCAAGGTGGCAGAGTCCTTGGCGGAAGTGAAGCATCTGCAGCTGCAGTTCAGACTGAGAGATGTGCCAGGACAGGAAACATTTGCTGACCTTCCCTGTTCCCTGTGCAACATGATTCTCGCATCCCAGTCACTTTCACATACCTTCGGTATCCCTGAGTCCAAGCAGCTAAAGCTCACAGAGACAGAAGTGTCAGGAAGGAAAACGTTCCAAAAGCACCCCCTTCTCTTATCAGCATATAAATTGTGCACAACAGGCTGCGGCACCGAACCTTCCTTCTCAGATAGACATGCCATCACACTTTTCACTCTTGCAGCTCGGTTGAAAAGCTCCAGCAGCTGCTCCCGCAATAGCAAAAGGTTCTAGAAGTGAAAGCCAGTTTGGGGCTGCACCTTCTCCTTGCCGCATGTAAGCCACACCAAACTCCCTGATGCACTCTGTCCTCCCCTTCTCAAAGGAGTAGACGGTGGCATCAGGACACACCTGTGTCCCAGCAGCTGGGTGCCCAGCCGGGAGCAGGAGCAGGGCTGGGGCTGCTCCCAAAGTTGCCCCGCCCCAATGCCAGAGCCGGACATATGCTGAGGGGGGGCTGGATCAGGCTTTATTGTCCAGCTGCATGCCAGGAGTGAGCACAAAATCTACCTGCATTCTCTGCAGCATGCCATCCTGGAGCAGAGCCATTGCCAAAGGAAGCCGTGAGCCCGTGCCAAGCCAGTGCCGGAGTGGGATCCTAGCAGCACCTGTGGAAGCCGGGAGAGAGGAGCCCACCTGGAGCAGGTTCGTGCAGGATTAATCATCCCGTGGCTTCCCACCAGGGTCCTGTTGCTTCCAAAAGGCCCCACAGTGTCACTGTGGCCCCTCGGTTCCACCAGGTTCCATAGCGTCACTGTGGTGCCCAGGGTTCCGTCAGCTTCGCCAGCATCCCCACGGTCTGCAGAGCTCCCCGAGCTTCTGTGGTGTCACAGTGGAGGCAGGGTTGCATCAGGTTCCATAGCATCAGCACGGTCTCCAGGGCTCCCAGAGGTTCTGTGGTGTCACAGTGGAGGCAGGGTTGCATCAGGTTCCATAGCATCACCACAGTCTCCAGGGCTCCCTGAGCTTCTGTGGTGTCACAGTGGAGGCAGGGTTGCATCAGGTTCCATAGCATCAGCACGGTCTCCAGGGCTCCCAGAGGTTCTGTGGTGTCACAGAGGAGGCAGGGTTGCATCAGGTTCCATAGCATCACCACGGTCTCCAGGGCTCCAAGAGCTTCTGTGGTGTCACAGAGGAGGCAGGGTTGCATCAGGTTCAATAGCATCAGCACGGTCTCCAGGGCTCCCCTGAGCTTCTGTGGTGGTGTCACAGAGGAGCCAGGCTTCCTTGTAGTTCCCCAGGATCACAAAGGCTCTCCTGGGAGCCACGGGTCACAAAGCACCGTGGGCTCTGTGCAGCCCCGCTGTGTCACAATGGCCGCTGGCTTCCACGAGCCCCCGCAGTGTCCCAGTGGGCCCCGTGGCTTTAGGAGTGGGTGGCTGGGAGTTGGTGCCAGCGGCTGGGGGAGCAGCAGCAGGGACTGTGTGTGGACAGTGCCATGGCCACTTGTGTGGCCACTGGTGTCTCTGTGCCAGGCACAGCCGTGGTGTGTAACACCGGCTCTGGGTCCTTTGGCTGTGCAGGTGGCAGTCACGGCCTGGAGCAGGGCTGCTCCCGGGGGACAGCCTGGGGCAGGAGGCTGCTGGAGATTCATTCCCCACACTCCTTGTCATGAGGTGCTCAGAGTGATTGGAAAGGCTGTTGGCAGCAGGCAGTTCTCTGGGTTCAAGCTGTGGAGCTGTCAGCGGGAATGCAAAGGCCAATCTGGTGAGCCTTTTGTCCTGGTGCCTTTAGTGTGTGAGCAGTCCCTGGTGCCGTTGTCTTTGGATCCTGAGTGTGGGAGAGGCAAGGCTTAGGATGGTGCGTAGAGCTGAGAAGGAAAGTGCCGAGAGCAGCGTGTGTGCTGCTGCTTTGAGGGGTGCAGTTGAAGTTGTAGGCAGCAAGAGCTTTCTCAGCTGGCCCTTTTGTGAGCTCTGCTTTTGCCAGATGACTTCCATCTTACCCTCTTACCATCTTAGCCTCTCATTTTTGCATATCCCAAACCCCCTTCCAAACATCCAGCAGCTGCTTGTAAAGAAGAAGTCCTAGAACAAAAAGCCAGTGCTGCCTTTCATAGCCCCTTTGCTGTCTATGAAGTAGAGGAAAGAAGCTAGTGAGACGCACTTTCTTTCTCAACTCCATAGAGCGCATCCTTCTCTCAAGGTGGCAGAGTCCTTGGCGGAAGTGAAGCATCTGCAGCTGCAGTTCAGACTGAGAGATGTGCCAGGACAGGAAACATTTGCTGACCTTCCCTGTTCCCTGTGCAACATGATTCTCGCATCCCAGTCACTTTCACATACCTTCGGTATCCCTGAGTCCAAGCAGCTAAAGCTCACAGAGACAGAAGTGTCAGGAAGGAAAACGTTCCAAAAGCACCCCCTTCTCTTATCAGCATATAAATTGTGCACAACAGGCTGCGGCACCGAACCTTCCTTCTCAGATAGACATGCCATCACACTTTTCACTCTTGCAGCTCGGTTGAAAAGCTCCAGCAGCTGCTCCCGCAATAGCAAAAGGTTCTAGAAGTGAAAGCCAGTTTGGGGCTGCACCTTCTCCTTGCCGCATGTAAGCCACACCAAACTCCCTGATGCACTCTGTCCTCCCCTTCTCAAAGGAGTAGACGGTGGCATCAGGACACACCTGTGTCCCAGCAGCTGGGTGCCCAGCCGGGAGCAGGAGCAGGGCTGGGGCTGCTCCCAAAGTTGCCCCGCCCCAATGCCAGAGCCGGACATATGCTGAGGGGGGGCTGGATCAGGCTTTATTGTCCAGCTGCATGCCAGGAGTGAGCACAAAATCTACCTGCATTCTCTGCAGCATGCCATCCTGGAGCAGAGCCATTGCCAAAGGAAGCCGTGAGCCCGTGCCAAGCCAGTGCCGGAGTGGGATCCTAGCAGCACCTGTGGAAGCCGGGAGAGAGGAGCCCACCTGGAGCAGGTTCGTGCAGGATTAATCATCCCGTGGCTTCCCACCAGGGTCCTGTTGCTTCCAAAAGGCCCCACAGTGTCACTGTGGCCCCTCGGTTCCACCAGGTTCCATAGCGTCACTGTGGTGCCCAGGGTTCCGTCAGCTTCGCCAGCATCCCCACGGTCTGCAGAGCTCCCCGAGCTTCTGTGGTGTCACAGTGGAGGCAGGGTTGCATCAGGTTCCATAGCATCAGCACGGTCTCCAGGGCTCCCAGAGGTTCTGTGGTGTCACAGTGGAGGCAGGGTTGCATCAGGTTCCATAGCATCACCACAGTCTCCAGGGCTCCCTGAGCTTCTGTGGTGTCACAGTGGAGGCAGGGTTGCATCAGGTTCCATAGCATCAGCACGGTCTCCAGGGCTCCCAGAGGTTCTGTGGTGTCACAGAGGAGGCAGGGTTGCATCAGGTTCCATAGCATCACCACGGTCTCCAGGGCTCCAAGAGCTTCTGTGGTGTCACAGAGGAGGCAGGGTTGCATCAGGTTCAATAGCATCAGCACGGTCTCCAGGGCTCCCCTGAGCTTCTGTGGTGGTGTCACAGAGGAGGCAGGCTTCCTTGTAGTTCCCCAGGATCACAAAGGCTCTCCTGGGAGCCACGGGTCACAAAGCACCGTGGGCTCTGTGCAGCCCCGCTGTGTCACAATGGCCGCTGGCTTCCACGAGCCCCCGCAGTGTCCCAGTGGGCCCCGTGGCTTTAGGAGTGGGTGGCTGGGAGTTGGTGCCAGCGGCTGGGGGAGCAGCAGCAGGGACTGTGTGTGGACAGTGCCATGGCCACTTGTGTGGCCACTGGTGTCTCTGTGCCAGGCACAGCCGTGGTGTGTAACACCGGCTCTGGGTCCTTTGGCTGTGCAGGTGGCAGTCACGGCCTGGAGCAGGGCTGCTCCCGGGGGACAGCCTGGGGCAGGAGGCTGCTGGAGATTCATTCCCCACACTCCTTGTCATGAGGTGCTCAGAGTGATTGGAAAGGCTGTTGGCAGCAGGCAGTTCTCTGGGTTCAAGCTGTGGAGCTGTCAGCGGGAATGCAAAGGCCAAGCTGGTGAGCCTTTTGTCCTGGTGCCTTTAGTGTGTGAGCAGTCCCTGGTGCCGTTGTCTTTGGATCCTGAGTGTGGGAGAGGCAAGGCTTAGGATGGTGCGTAGAGCTGAGAAGGAAAGTGCCGAGAGCAGCGTGTGTGCTGCTGCTTTGAGGGGTGCAGTTGAAGTTGTAGGCAGCAAGAGCTTTCTCAGCTGGCCCTTTTGTGAGCTCTGCTTTTGCCAGATGACTTCCATCTTACCCTCTTACCATCTTAGCCTCTCATTTTTGCATATCCCAAACCCCCTTCCAAACATCCAGCAGCTGCTTGTAAAGAAGAAGTCCTAGAACAAAAAGCCAGTGCTGCCTTTCATAGCCCCTTTGCTGTCTATGAAGTAGAGGAAAGAAGCTAGTGAGACGCACTTTCTTTCTCAACTCCATAGAGCGCATCCTTCTCTCAAGGTGGCAGAGTCCTTGGCGGAAGTGAAGCATCTGCAGCTGCAGTTCAGACTGAGAGATGTGCCAGGACAGGAAACATTTGCTGACCTTCCCTGTTCCCTGTGCAACATGATTCTCGCATCCCAGTCACTTTCACATACCTTCGGTATCCCTGAGTCCAAGCAGCTAAAGCTCACAGAGACAGAAGTGTCAGGAAGGAAAACGTTCCAAAAGCACCCCCTTCTCTTATCAGCATATAAATTGTGCACAACAGGCTGCGGCACCGAACCTTCCTTCTCAGATAGACATGCCATCACACTTTTCACTCTTGCAGCTCGGTTGAAAAGCTCCAGCAGCTGCTCCCGCAATAGCAAAAGGTTCTAGAAGTGAAAGCCAGTTTGGGGCTGCACCTTCTCCTTGCCGCATGTAAGCCACACCAAACTCCCTGATGCACTCTGTCCTCCCCTTCTCAAAGGAGTAGACGGTGGCATCAGGACACACCTGTGTCCCAGCAGCTGGGTGCCCAGCCGGGAGCAGGAGCAGGGCTGGGGCTGCTCCCAAAGTTGCCCCGCCCCAATGCCAGAGCCGGACATATGCTGAGGGGGGGCTGGATCAGGCTTTATTGTCCAGCTGCATGCCAGGAGTGAGCACAAAATCTACCTGCATTCTCTGCAGCATGCCATCCTGGAGCAGAGCCATTGCCAAAGGAAGCCGTGAGCCCGTGCCAAGCCAGTGCCGGAGTGGGATCCTAGCAGCACCTGTGGAAGCCGGGAGAGAGGAGCCCACCTGGAGCAGGTTTGTGCAGGATTAATCATCCCGTGGCTTCCCACCAGGGTCCTGTTGCTTCCAAAAGGCCCCACAGTGTCACTGTGGCCCCTCGGTTCCACCAGGTTCCATAGCGTCACTGTGGTGCCCAGGGTTCCGTCAGCTTCGCCAGCATCCCCACGGTCTGCAGAGCTCCCCGAGCTTCTGTGGTGTCACAGTGGAGGCAGGGTTGCATCAGGTTCCATAGCATCAGCACGGTCTCCAGGGCTCCCAGAGGTTCTGTGGTGTCACAGTGGAGGCAGGGTTGCATCAGGTTCCATAGCATCACCACAGTCTCCAGGGCTCCCTGAGCTTCTGTGGTGTCACAGTGGAGGCAGGGTTGCATCAGGTTCCATAGCATCAGCACGGTCTGCAGAGCTCCCAGAGGTTCTGTGGTGTCACAGAGGAGGCAGGGTTGCATCAGGTTCCATAGCATCACCACGGTCTCCAGGGCTCCAAGAGCTTCTGTGGTGTCACAGAGGAGGCAGGGTTGCATCAGGTTCAATAGCATCAGCACAGTCTCCAGGGTTCCCCTGAGCTTCTGTGGTGGTGTCACAGAGGAGCCAGGCTTCCTTGTAGTTCCCCAGCATCACAAAGGCTCTCCTGGGAGCCACGGGTCACAAAGCACCGTGGGCTCTGTGCAGCCCCGCTGTGTCACAATGGCCGCTGGCTTCCACAAGCCCCCGCAGTGTCCCAGTGGGCCCCGTGGCTTTAGGAGTGGGTGGCTGGGAGTTGGTGCCAGCGGCTGGGGGAGCAGCAGCAGGGACTGTGTGTGGACAGTGCCATGGCCACTTGTGTGGCCACTGGTGTCTCTGTGCCAGGCACAGCCGTGGTGTGTAACACCGGCTCTGGGTCCTTTGGCTGTGCAGGTGGCAGTCACGGCCTGGAGCAGGGCTGCTCCCGGGGGACAGCCTGGGGCAGGAGGCTGCTGGAGATTCATTCCCCACACTCCTTGTCATGAGGTGCTCAGAGTGATTGGAAAGGCTGTTGGCAGCAGGCAGTTCTCTGGGTTCAAGCTGTGGAGCTGTCAGCGGGAATGCAAAGGCCAAGCTGGTGAGCCTTTTGTCCTGGTGCCTTTAGTGTGTGAGCAGTCCCTGGTGCCGTTGTCTTTGGATCCTGAGTGTGGGAGAGGCAAGGCTTAGGATGGTGCGTAGAGCTGAGAAGGAAAGTGCCGAGAGCAGCGTGTGTGCTGCCGCTTTGAGGGGTGCAGTTGAAGTTGTAGGCAGCAAGAGCTTTCTCAGCTGGCCCTTTTGTGAGCTCTGCTTTTGCCAGATGACTTCCATCTTACCCTCTTACCATCTTAGCCTCTCATTTTTGCATATCCCAAACCCCCTTCCAAACATCCAGCAGCTGCTTGTAAAGAAGAAGTCCTAGAACAAAAAGCCAGTGCTGCCTTTCATAGCCCCTTTGCTGTCTATGAAGTAGAGGAAAGAAGCTAGTGAGACGCACTTTCTTTCTCAACTCCATAGAGCGCATCCTTCTCTCAAGGTGGCAGAGTCCTTGGCGGAAGTGAAGCATCTGCAGCTGCAGTTCAGACTGAGAGATGTGCCAGGACAGGAAACATTTGCTGACCTTCCCTGTTCCCTGTGCAACATGATTCTCGCATCCCAGTCACTTTCACATACCTTCGGTATCCCTGAGTCCAAGCAGCTAAAGCTCACAGAGACAGAAGTGTCAGGAAGGAAAACGTTCCAAAAGCACCCCCTTCTCTTATCAGCATATAAATTGTGCACAACAGGCTGCGGCACCGAACCTTCCTTCTCAGATAGACATGCCATCACACTTTTCACTCTTGCAGCTCGGTTGAAAAGCTCCAGCAGCTGCTCCCGCAATAGCAAAAGGTTCTAGAAGTGAAAGCCAGTTTGGGGCTGCACCTTCTCCTTGCCGCATGTAAGCCACACCAAACTCCCTGATGCACTCTGTCTTCCCCTTCTCAAAGGAGTAGACGGTGGCATCAGGACACACCTGTGTCCCAGCAGCTGGGTGCCCAGCCGGGAGCAGGAGCAGGGCTGGGGCTGCTCCCAAAGTTGCCCCGCCCCAATGCCAGAGCCGGACATATGCTGAGGGGGGGCTGGATCAGGCTTTATTGTCCAGCTGCATGCCAGGAGTGAGCACAAAATCTACCTGCATTCTCTGCAGCATGCCATCCTGGAGCAGAGCCATTGCCAAAGGAAGCCGTGAGCCCGTGCCAAGCCAGTGCCGGAGTGGGATCCTAGCAGCACCTGTGGAAGCCGGGAGAGAGGAGCCCACCTGGAGCAGGTTCGTGCAGGATTAATCATCCCGTGGCTTCCCACCAGGGTCCTGTTGCTTCCAAAAGGCCCCACAGTGTCACTGTGGCCCCTCGGTTCCACCAGGTTCCATAGCGTCACTGTGGTGCCCAGGGTTCCGTCAGCTTCGCCAGCATCCCCACGGTCTGCAGAGCTCCCCGAGCTTCTGTGGTGTCACAGTGGAGGCAGGGTTGCATCAGGTTCCATAGCATCAGCACGGTCTCCAGGGCTCCCAGAGCTTCTGTGGTGTCACAGAGGAGGCAGGGTTGCATCAGGTTCAATAGCATCAGCACGGTCTCCAGGGCTCCCCTGAGCTTCTGTGGTGGTGTACAGAGGAGCCAGGCTTCCTTGTAGTTCCCCAGGATCACAAAGGCTCTCCTGGGAGCCACGGGTCACAAAGCACCGTGGGCTCTGTGCAGCCCCGCTGTGTCACAATGGCCGCTGGCTTCCACGAGCCCCCGCAGTGTCCCAGTGGGCCCCGTGGCTTTAGGAGTGGGTGGCTGGGAGTTGGTGCCAGCGGCTGGGGGAGCAGCAGCAGGGACTGTGTGTGGACAGTGCCATGGCCACTTGTGTGGCCACTGGTGTCTCTGTGCCAGGCACAGCCGTGGTGTGTAACACCGGCTCTGGGTCCTTTGGCTGTGCAGGTGGCAGTCACGGCCTGGAGCAGGGCTGCTCCCGGGGGACAGCCTGGGGCAGGAGGCTGCTGGAGATTCATTCCCCACACTCCTTGTCATGAGGTGCTCAGAGTGATTGGAAAGGCTGTTGGCAGCAGGCAGTTCTCTGGGTTCAAGCTGTGGAGCTGTCAGCGGGAATGCAAAGGCCAAGCTGGTGAGCCTTTTGTCCTGGTGCCTTTAGTGTGTGAGCAGTCCCTGGTGCCGTTGTCTTTGGATCCTGAGTGTGGGAGAGGCAAGGCTTAGGATGGTGCGTAGAGCTGAGAAGGAAAGTGCCGAGAGCAGCATGTGTGCTGCTGCTTTGAGGGGTGCAGTTGAAGTTGTAGGCAGCAAGAGCTTTCTCAGCTGGCCCTTTTGTGAGCTCTGCTTTTGCCAGATGACTTCCATCTTACCCTCTTACCATCTTAGCCTCTCATTTTTGCATATCCCAAACCCCCTTCCAAACATCCAGCAGCTGCTTGTAAAGAAGAAGTCCTAGAACAAAAAGCCAGTGCTGCCTTTCATAGCCCCTTTGCTGTCTATGAAGTAGAGGAAAGAAGCTAGTGAGACGCACTTTCTTTCTCAACTCCATAGAGCGCATCCTTCTCTCAAGGTGGCAGAGTCCTTGGCAGAAGTGAAGCATCTGCAGCTGCAGTTCAGACTGAGAGATGTGCCAGGACAGGAAACATTTGCTGACCTTCCCTGTTCCCTGTGCAACATGATTCTCGCATCCCAGTCACTTTCACATACCTTCGGTATCCCTGAGTCCAAGCAGCTAAAGCTCACAGAGACAGAAGTGTCAGGAAGGAAAACGTTGCAAAAGCACCCCCTTCTCTTATCAGCATATAAATTGTGCACAACAGGCTGCGGCACCGAACCTTCCTTCTCAGATAGACATGCCATCACACTTTTCACTCTTGCAGCTCGGTTGAAAAGCTCCAGCAGCTGCTCCCGCAATAGCAAAAGGTTCTAGAAGTGAAAGCCAGTTTGGGGCTGCACCTTCTCCTTGCCGCATGTAAGCCACACCAAACTCCCTGATGCACTCTGTCCTCCCCTTCTCAAAGGAGTAGACGGTGGCATCAGGACACACCTGTGTCCCAGCAGCTGGGTGCCCAGCCGGGAGCAGGAGCAGGGCTGGGGCTGCTCCCAAAGTTGCCCCGCCCCAATGCCAGAGCCGGACATATGCTGAGGGGGGGCTGGATCAGGCTTTATTGTCCAGCTGCATGCCAGGAGTGAGCACAAAATCTACCTGCATTCTCTGCAGCATGCCATCCTGGAGCAGAGCCATTGCCAAAGGAAGCCGTGAGCCCGTGCCAAGCCAGTGCCGGAGTGGGATCCTAGCAGCACCTGTGGAAGCCGGGAGAGAGGAGCCCACCTGGAGCAGGTTCGTGCAGGATTAATCATCCCGTGGCTTCCCACCAGGGTCCTGTTGCTTCCAAAAGGCCCCACAGTGTCACTGTGGCCCCTCGGTTCCACCAGGTTCCATAGCGTCACTGTGGTGCCCAGGGTTCCGTCAGCTTCGCCAGCATCCCCACGGTCTGCAGAGCTCCCCGAGCTTCTGTGGTGTCACAGTGGAGGCAGGGTTGCATCAGGTTCCATAGCATCAGCACGGTCTCCAGGGCTCCCAGAGGTTCTGTGGTGTCACAGTGGAGGCAGGGTTGCATCAGGTTCCATAGCATCACCACAGTCTCCAGGGCTCCCTGAGCTTCTGTGGTGTCACAGTGGAGGCAGGGTTGCATCAGGTTCCATAGCATCAGCACGGTCTCCAGGGCTCCCAGAGGTTCTGTGGTGTCACAGAGGAGGCAGGGTTGCCTCAGGTTCCATAGCATCACCACGGTCTCCAGGGCTCCAAGAGCTTCTGTGGTGTCACAGAGGAGGCAGGGTTGCATCAGGTTCAATAGCATCAGCACGGTCTCCAGGGCTCCCCTGAGCTTCTGTGGTGGTGTCACAGAGGAGCCAGGCTTCCTTGTAGTTCCCCAGCATCACAAAGGCTCTCCTGGGAGCCACGGGTCACAAAGCACCGTGGGCTCTGTGCAGCCCCGCTGTGTCACAATGGCCGCTGGCTTCCACGAGCCCCCGCAATGTCCCAGTGGGCCCCGTGGCTTTAGGAGTGGGTGGCTGGGAGTTGGTGCCAGCGGCTGGGGGAGCAGCAGCAGGGACTGTGTGTGGACAGTGCCATGGCCACTTGTGTGGCCACTGGTGTCTCTGTGCCAGGCACAGCCGTGGTGTGTAACACCGGCTCTGGGTCCTTTGGCTGTGCAGGTGGCAGTCACGGCCTGGAGCAGGGCTGCTCCCGGGGGACAGCCTGGGGCAGGAGGCTGCTGGAGATTCATTCCCCACACTCCTTGTCATGAGGTGCTCAGAGTGATTGGAAAGGCTGTTGGCAGCAGGCAGTTCTCTGGGTTCAAGCTGTGGAGCTGTCAGCGGGAATGCAAAGGCCAAGCTGGTGAGCCTTTTGTCCTGGTGCCTTTAGTGTGTGAGCAGTCCCTGGTGCCGTTGTCTTTGGATCCTGAGTGTGGGAGAGGCAAGGCTTAGGATGGTGCGTAGAGCTGAGAAGGAAAGTGCCGAGAGCAGCGTGTGTGCTGCTGCTTTGAGGGGTGCAGTTGAAGTTGTAGGCAGCAAGAGCTTTCTCAGCTGGCCCTTTTGTGAGCTCTGCTTTTGCCAGATGACTTCCATCTTACCCTCTTACCATCTTAGCCTCTCATTTTTGCATATCCCAAACCCCCTTCCAAACATCCAGCAGCTGCTTGTAAAGAAGAAGTCCTAGAACAAAAAGCCAGTGCTGCCTTTCATAGCCCCTTTGCTGTCTATGAAGTAGAGGAAAGAAGCTAGTGAGACGCACTTTCTTTCTCAACTCCATAGAGCGCATCCTTCTCTCAAGGTGGCAGAGTCCTTGGCGGAAGTGAAGCATCTGCAGCTGCAGTTCAGACTGAGAGATGTGCCAGGACAGGAAACATTTGCTGACCTTCCCTGTTCCCTGTGCAACATGATTCTCGCATCCCAGTCACTTTCACATACCTTCGGTATCCCTGAGTCCAAGCAGCTAAAGCTCACAGAGACAGAAGTGTCAGGAAGGAAAACGTTCCAAAAGCACCCCCTTCTCTTATCAGCATATAAATTGTGCACAACAGGCTGCGGCACCGAACCTTCCTTCTCAGATAGACATGCCATCACACTTTTCACTCTTGCAGCTCGGTTGAAAAGCTCCAGCAGCTGCTCCCGCAATAGCAAAAGGTTCTAGAAGTGAAAGCCAGTTTGGGGCTGCACCTTCTCCTTGCCGCATGTAAGCCACACCAAACTCCCTGATGCACTCTGTCCTCCCCTTCTCAAAGGAGTAGACGGTGGCATCAGGACACACCTGTGTCCCAGCAGCTGGGTGCCCAGCCGGGAGCAGGAGCAGGGCTGGGGCTGCTCCCAAAGTTGCCCCGCCCCAATGCCAGAGCCGGACATATGCTGAGGGGGGGCTGGATCAGGCTTTATTGTCCAGCTGCATGCCAGGAGTGAGCACAAAATCTACCTGCATTCTCTGCAGCATGCCATCCTGGAGCAGAGCCATTGCCAAAGGAAGCCGTGAGCCCGTGCCAAGCCAGTGCCGGAGTGGGATCCTAGCAGCACCTGTGGAAGCCGGGAGAGAGGAGCCCACCTGGAGCAGGTTCGTGCAGGATTAATCATCCCGTGGCTTCCCACCAGGGTCCTGTTGCTTCCAAAAGGCCCCACAGTGTCACTGTGGCCCCTCGGTTCCACCAGGTTCCATAGCGTCACTGTGGTGCCCAGGGTTCCGTCAGCTTCGCCAGCATCCCCACGGTCTGCAGAGCTCCCCGAGCTTCTGTGGTGTCACAGTGGAGGCAGGGTTGCATCAGGTTCCATAGCATCAGCACGGTCTCCAGGGCTCCCAGAGGTTCTGTGGTGTCACAGTGGAGGCAGGGTTGCATCAGGTTCCATAGCATCAGCACGGTCTCCAGGGCTCCCAGAGGTTCTGTGGTGTCACAGAGGAGGCAGGGTTGCATCAGGTTCCATAGCATCAGCACGGTCTCCAGGGCTCCAAGAGCTTCTGTGGTGTCACAGTGGAGGCAGGGTTGCATCAGGTTCAATAGCATCAGCACGGTCTCCAGGGCTCCCCTGAGCTTCTGTGGTGGTGTCACAGAGGAGCCAGGCTTCCTTGTAGTTCCCCAGGATCACAAAGGCTCTCCTGGGAGCCACGGGTCACAAAGCACCGTGGGCTCTGTGCAGCCCCGCTGTGTCACAATGGCCGCTGGCTTCCACGAGCCCCCGCAGTGTCCCAGTGGGCCCCGTGGCTTTAGGAGTGGGTGGCTGGGAGTTGGTGCCAGCGGCTGGGGGAGCAGCAGCAGGGACTGTGTGTGGACAGTGCCATGGCCACTTGTGTGGCCACTGGTGTCTCTGTACCAGGCACAGCCGTGGTGTGTAACACCGGCTCTGGGTCCTTTGGCTGTGCAGGTGGCAGTCACGGCCTGGAGCAGGGCTGCTCCCGGGGGACAGCCTGGGGCAGGAGGCTGCTGGAGATTCATTCCCCACACTCCTTGTCATGAGGTGCTCAGAGTGATTGGAAAGGCTGTTGGCAGCAGGCAGTTCTCTGGGTTCAAGCTGTGGAGCTGTCAGCGGGAATGCAAAGGCCAAGCTGGTGAGCCTTTTGTCCTGGTGCCTTTAGTGTGTGAGCAGTCCCTGGTGCCGTTGTCTTTGGATCCTGAGTGTGGGAGAGGCAAGGCTTAGGATGGTGCGTAGAGCTGAGAAGGAAAGTGCCGAGAGCAGCGTGTGTGCTGCTGCTTTGAGGGGTGCAGTTGAAGTTGTAGGCAGCAAGAGCTTTCTCAGCTGGCCCTTTTGTGAGCTCTGCTTTTGCCAGATGACTTCCATCTTACCCTCTTACCATCTTAGCCTCTCATTTTTGCATATCCCAAACCCCCTTCCAAACATCCAGCAGCTGCTTGTAAAGAAGAAGTCCTAGAACAAAAAGCCAGTGCTGCCTTTCATAGCCCCTTTGCTGTCTATGAAGTAGAGGAAAGAAGCTAGTGAGACGCACTTTCTTTCTCAACTCCATAGAGCGCATCCTTCTCTCAAGGTGGCAGAGTCCTTGGCGGAAGTGAAGCATCTGCAGCTGCAGTTCAGACTGAGAGATGTGCCAGGACAGGAAACATTTGCTGACCTTCCCTGTTCCCTGTGCAACATGATTCTCGCATCCCAGTCACTTTCACATACCTTCGGTATCCCTGAGTCCAAGCAGCTAAAGCTCACAGAGACAGAAGTGTCAGGAAGGAAAACGTTCCAAAAGCACCCCCTTCTCTTATCAGCATATAAATTGTGCACAACAGGCTGCGGCACCGAACCTTCCTTCTCAGATAGACATGCCATCACACTTTTCACTCTTGCAGCTCGGTTGAAAAGCTCCAGCAGCTGCTCCCGCAATAGCAAAAGGTTCTAGAAGTGAAAGCCAGTTTGGGGCTGCACCTTCTCCTTGCCGCATGTAAGCCACACCAAACTCCCTGATGCACTCTGTCCTCCCCTTCTCAAAGGAGTAGACGGTGGCATCAGGACACACCTGTGTCCCAGCAGCTGGGTGCCCAGCCGGGAGCAGGAGCAGGGCTGGGGCTGCTCCCAAAGTTGCCCCGCCCCAATGCCAGAGCCGGACATATGCTGAGGGGGGGCTGGATCAGGCTTTATTGTCCAGCTGCATGCCAGGAGTGAGCACAAAATCTACCTGCATTCTCTGCAGCATGCCATCCTGGAGCAGAGCCATTGCCAAAGGAAGCCGTGAGCCCGTGCCAAGCCAGTGCCGGAGTGGGATCCTAGCAGCACCTGTGGAAGCCGGGAGAGAGGAGCCCACCTGGAGCAGGTTCGTGCAGGATTAATCATCCCGTGGCTTCCCACCAGGGTCCTGTTGCTTCCAAAAGGCCCCACAGTGTCACTGTGGCCCCTCGGTTCCACCAGGTTCCATAGCGTCACTGTGGTGCCCAGGGTTCCGTCAGCTTCGCCAGCATCCCCACGGTCTGCAGAGCTCCCCGAGCTTCTGTGGTGTCACAGTGGAGGCAGGGTTGCATCAGGTTCCATAGCATCAGCACGGTCTCCAGGGCTCCCAGAGGTTCTGTGGTGTCACAGTGGAGGCAGGGTTGCATCAGGTTCCATAGCATCACCACAGTCTCCAGGGCTCCCTGAGCTTCTGTGGTGTCACAGTGGAGGCAGGGTTGCATCAGGTTCCATAGCATCAGCACGGTCTCCAGGGCTCCCAGAGGTTCTGTGGTGTCACAGAGGAGGCAGGGTTGCCTCAGGTTCCATAGCATCACCACGGTCTCCAGGGCTCCAAGAGCTTCTGTGGTGTCACAGAGGAGGCAGGGTTGCATCAGGTTCAATAGCATCAGCACGGTCTCCAGGGCTCCCCTGAGCTTCTGTGGTGGTGTCACAGAGGAGCCAGGCTTCCTTGTAGTTCCCCAGCATCACAAAGGCTCTCCTGGGAGCCACGGGTCACAAAGCACCGTGGGCTCTGTGCAGCCCCGCTGTGTCACAATGGCCGCTGGCTTCCACGAGCCCCCGCAGTGTCCCAGTGGGCCCCGTGGCTTTAGGAGTGGGTGGCTGGGAGTTGGTGCCAGCGGCTGGGGGAGCAGCAGCAGGGACTGTGTGTGGACAGTGCCATGGCCACTTGTGTGGCCACTGGTGTCTCTGTGCCAGGCACAGCCGTGGTGTGTAACACCGGCTCTGGGTCCTTTGGCTGTGCAGGTGGCAGTCACGGCCTGGAGCAGGGCTGCTCCCGGGGGACAGCCTGGGGCAGGAGGCTGCTGGAGATTCATTCCCCACACTCCTTGTCATGAGGTGCTCAGAGTGATTGGAAAGGCTGTTGGCAGCAGGCAGTTCTCTGGGTTCAAGCTGTGGAGCTGTCAGCGGGAATGCAAAGGCCAAGCTGGTGAGCCTTTTGTCCTGGTGCCTTTAGTGTGTGAGCAGTCCCTGGTGCCGTTGTCTTTGGATCCTGAGTGTGGGAGAGGCAAGGCTTAGGATGGTGCGTAGAGCTGAGAAGGAAAGTGCCGAGAGCAGCGTGTGTGCTGCTGCTTTGAGGGGTGCAGTTGAAGTTGTAGGCAGCAAGAGCTTTCTCAGCTGGCCCTTTTGTGAGCTCTGCTTTTGCCAGATGACTTCCATCTTACCCTCTTACCATCTTAGCCTCTCATTTTTGCATATCCCAAACCCCCTTCCAAACATCCAGCAGCTGCTTGTAAAGAAGAAGTCCTAGAACAAAAAGCCAGTGCTGCCTTTCATAGCCCCTTTGCTGTCTATGAAGTAGAGGAAAGAAGCTAGTGAGACGCACTTTCTTTCTCAACTCCATAGAGCGCATCCTTCTCTCAAGGTGGCAGAGTCCTTGGCGGAAGTGAAGCATCTGCAGCTGCAGTTCAGACTGAGAGATGTGCCAGGACAGGAAACATTTGCTGACCTTCCCTGTTCCCTGTGCAACATGATTCTCGCATCCCAGTCACTTTCACATACCTTCGGTATCCCTGAGTCCAAGCAGCTAAAGCTCACAGAGACAGAAGTGTCAGGAAGGAAAACGTTCCAAAAGCACCCCCTTCTCTTATCAGCATATAAATTGTGCACAACAGGCTGCGGCACCGAACCTTCCTTCTCAGATAGACATGCCATCACACTTTTCACTCTTGCAGCTCGGTTGAAAAGCTCCAGCAGCTGCTCCCGCAATAGCAAAAGGTTCTAGAAGTGAAAGCCAGTTTGGGGCTGCACCTTCTCCTTGCCGCATGTAAGCCACACCAAACTCCCTGATGCACTCTGTCCTCCCCTTCTCAAAGGAGTAGACGGTGGCATCAGGACACACCTGTGTCCCAGCAGCTGGGTGCCCAGCCGGGAGCAGGAGCAGGGCTGGGGCTGCTCCCAAAGTTGCCCCGCCCCAATGCCAGAGCCGGACATATGCTGAGGGGGGGCTGGATCAGGCTTTATTGTCCAGCTGCATGCCAGGAGTGAGCACAAAATCTACCTGCATTCTCTGCAGCATGCCATCCTGGAGCAGAGCCATTGCCAAAGGAAGCCGTGAGCCCGTGCCAAGCCAGTGCCGGAGTGGGATCCTAGCAGCACCTGTGGAAGCCGGGAGAGAGGAGCCCACCTGGAGATGGTTCGTGCAGGATTAATCATCCCGTGGCTTCCCACCAGGGTCCTGTTGCTTCCAAAAGGCCCCACAGTGTCACTGTGGCCCCTCGGTTCCACCAGGTTCCATAGCGTCACTGTGGTGCCCAGGGTTCCGTCAGCTTCGCCAGCATCCCCACGGTCTGCAGAGCTCCCCGAGCTTCTGTGGTGTCACAGTGGAGGCAGGGTTGCATCAGGTTCCATAGCATCAGCACGGTCTCCAGGGCTCCCTGAGCTTCTGTGGTGTCACAGTGGAGGCAGGGTTGCATCAGGTTCCATAGCATCACCACAGTCTCCAGGGCTCCCTGAGCTTCTGTGGTGTCACAGTGGAGGCAGGGTTGCATCAGGTTCCATAGCATCAGCACGGTCTCCAGGGCTCCAAGAGCTTCTGTGGTGTCACAGAGGAGGCAGGGTTGCATCAGGTTCAATAGCATCAGCACGGTCTCCAGGGCTCCCCTGAGCTTCTGTGGTGGTGTCACAGAGGAGCCAGGCTTCCTTGTAGTTCCCCAGCATCACAAAGGCTCTCCTGGGAGCCACGGGTCACAAAGCACCGTGGGCTCTGTGCAGCCCCGCTGTGTCACAATGGCCGCTGGCTTCCACGAGCCCCCGCAATGTCCCAGTGGGCCCCGTGGCTTTAGGAGTGGGTGGCTGGGAGTTGGTGCCAGCGGCTGGGGGAGCAGCAGCAGGGACTGTGTGTGGACAGTGCCATGGCCACTTGTGTGGCCACTGGTGTCTCTGTGCCAGGCACAGCCGTGGTGTGTAACACCGGCTCTGGGTCCTTTGGCTGTGCAGGTGGCAGTCACGGCCTGGAGCAGGGCTGCTCCCGGGGGACAGCCTGGGGCAGGAGGCTGCTGGAGATTCATTCCCCACACTCCTTGTCATGAGGTGCTCAGAGTGATTGGAAAGGCTGTTGGCAGCAGGCAGTTCTCTGGGTTCAAGCTGTGGAGCTGTCAGCGGGAATGCAAAGGCCAAGCTGGTGAGCCTTTTGTCCTGGTGCCTTTAGTGTGTGAGCAGTCCCTGGTGCCGTTGTCTTTGGATCCTGAGTGTGGGAGAGGCAAGGCTTAGGATGGTGCGTAGAGCTGAGAAGGAAAGTGCCGAGAGCAGCGTGTGTGCTGCTGCTTTGAGGGGTGCAGTTGAAGTTGTAGGCAGCAAGAGCTTTCTCAGCTGGCCCTTTTGTGAGCTCTGCTTTTGCCAGATGACTTCCATCTTACCCTCTTACCATCTTAGCCTCTCATTTTTGCATATCCCAAACCCCCTTCCAAACATCCAGCAGCTGCTTGTAAAGAAGAAGTCCTAGAACAAAAAGCCAGTGCTGCCTTTCATAGCCCCTTTGCTGTCTATGAAGTAGAGGAAAGAAGCTAGTGAGACGCACTTTCTTTCTCAACTCCATAGAGCGCATCCTTCTCTCAAGGTGGCAGAGTCCTTGGCGGAAGTGAAGCATCTGCAGCTGCAGTTCAGACTGAGAGATGTGCCAGGACAGGAAACATTTGCTGACCTTCCCTGTTCCCTGTGCAACATGATTCTCGCATCCCAGTCACTTTCACATACCTTCGGTATCCCTGAGTCCAAGCAGCTAAAGCTCACAGAGACAGAAGTGTCAGGAAGGAAAACGTTCCAAAAGCACCCCCTTCTCTTATCAGCATATAAATTGTGCACAACAGGCTGCGGCACCGAACCTTCCTTCTCAGATAGACATGCCATCACACTTTTCACTCTTGCAGCTCGGTTGAAAAGCTCCAGCAGCTGCTCCCGCAATAGCAAAAGGTTCTAGAAGTGAAAGCCAGTTTGGGGCTGCACCTTCTCCTTGCCGCATGTAAGCCACACCAAACTCCCTGATGCACTCTGTCCTCCCCTTCTCAAAGGAGTAGACGGTGGCATCAGGACACACCTGTGTCCCAGCAGCTGGGTGCCCAGCCGGGAGCAGGAGCAGGGCTGGGGCTGCTCCCAAAGTTGCCCCGCCCCAATGCCAGAGCCGGACATATGCTGAGGGGGGGCTGGATCAGGCTTTATTGTCCAGCTGCATGCCAGGAGTGAGCACAAAATCTACCTGCATTCTCTGCAGCATGCCATCCTGGAGCAGAGCCATTGCCAAAGGAAGCCGTGAGCCCGTGCCAAGCCAGTGCCGGAGTGGGATCCTAGCAGCACCTGTGGAAGCCGGGAGAGAGGAGCCCACCTGGAGCAGGTTCGTGCAGGATTAATCATCCCGTGGCTTCCCACCAGGGTCCTGTTGCTTCCAAAAGGCCCCACAGTGTCACTGTGGCCCCTCGGTTCCACCAGGTTCCATAGCGTCACTGTGGTGCCCAGGGTTCCGTCAGCTTCGCCAGCATCCCCACGGTCTGCAGAGCTCCCCGAGCTTCTGTGGTGTCACAGTGGAGGCAGGGTTGCATCAGGTTCCATAGCATCAGCACGGTCTCCAGGGCTCCCAGAGGTTCTGTGGTGTCACAGTGGAGGCAGGGTTGCATCAGGTTCCATAGCATCAGCACGGTCTCCAGGGCTCCCAGAGGTTCTGTGGTGTCACAGAGGAGGCAGGGTTGCATCAGGTTCCATAGCATCAGCACGGTCTCCAGGGCTCCCAGAGGTTCTGTGGTGTCACAGAGGAGGCAGGGTTGCCTCAGGTTCCATAGCATCACCACGGTCTCCAGGGCTCCAAGAGCTTCTGTGGTGTCACAGAGGAGGCAGGGTTGCATCAGGTTCAATAGCATCAGCACGGTCTCCAGGGCTCCCAGAGGTTCTGTGGTGGTGTCACAGAGGAGCCAGGCTTCCTTGTAGTTCCCCAGCATCACAAATGTCGAAATTGATGGCGATGATGGTGATGAGGGTGTGGGTTCGGTCGGGCCCGGCTGGAGATGGACGGCGACGAGAGATCTCTATAAGCAGGTCTTTGGAGCATGCAGTTTATTGCAGAGGGCGTGGGTACAGGGGCACTGCTTAGAGCTGCCAGCTGCAGCTCCAAGCAGGCCCAAGGTGTAAGAGAGGGAGAGAGAGTGAGCGAGAGAGCTAGAGCAAGAGGCTGAGAGCTAAGAGTGTAAAGAGCAAGAGAGACAAACTAAGAGGAGAGCTGAATTAAGAGGAAGAAGAAGAGCAAGAGAGTTACTAAGAGAGCTACTAAGAGGAGAAGAGCATTACTAAGAGAGCTACTAAGAGAGTTACTAAGAGCGTTACTAAGAGGAGAAGAGCATTACTAAGAGGAGAGGAGTTAAGAGAGCGAGGAGCTTGTTACAATACAATAAATCATCTTCTGTAGTGAATATTCTAATTCTCAGTAGCCAATCTAATACAAGGTACAAATCCTATAGCATTTACATACAGCCTATAAGAGTTCTTACATTACCATAGAGTGTTACATTTTAACTTCTAAAAACTACTCTTTGGACCCCTTCTGCTGAGCTAGTAGGGTCTGCTCTGACCCTTGGACCTGTCTGCAAGCAGAGGGTATTGTTCAATCAAGAGGGGATTACCTTCAGCCGGCTATACCATTGTTTTCCAGTTGTTCAGTAACTAAGACTCTATATCTCAAAGATGGCCTTCATTTCGATGTCGCTCACAGTTTTCATATTCCCAGAATCTTTTGTTAGGCAATCATATTTATAAGGCTTTCCTGTTTCATCTTCCCCAACATCTCCCCCGTTCTGATGAACAACTAAGATATTAGATACAGTCCTACTCGTTATTTTTTGCACACACTGAAGCATACAAGGTACTGCTACTAAAACTATAATTATTACTACTAGAATAATCAAGCCTATTTTACAGAGTTCCCTTAGCCAAGGTGCAAAGCTCCAATCATCAAACAAACTGTCCAGCCAAGACGGGTCATCTGTTCTAATTTGGTTAGCTAGATCCTTTAGGTTTTGTAGCTGTTTGTGAATGGAAACAGAATGATCGGATAAGTTCATACAGCATAATCCTTCAAAATCTTCACAGCCGTGCCCATGTGCTAATAAAAGATAATCAACGGCAGCTCTATTTTGTAAAGTGGCATGTCTGACTGCCTCTTCATCGGTTAACAGATCACTGATCATAGTAGAGGTGGCATTTACCTCCTTGCTGAGCCAACATCCCAACTTGTTTAACTGTTTTAAAGCAATTGAGGAGCTTAACTGAGGTAGAAAAATGCTTGCAACAATTGATTTTCCAGAGTTCCAAGGGTGGAAGTCACTATCACAGTCACTATCGTACTGATGTCCCCAGGAAGATCTGATCTTTCTGCTTTTCTTTTTGATTACCTCTTTGACACTGGGAGCAATAATTGTAAGTTGTCCCAGAGCACAAGGGCCACCATCTATTTTTGAAGGTATACCTTGCCAGGCCCTGTCTCCACAGATGAGCCAAATTCCTCTGGGGAATCGAATAGGAAGTTTGCTAAAACGATCTGCATGAGGTTCGTCATATATAAGAAGCTTAACTTGACTACACCAAGAAGTTACATTGCTATAAGCTGGGTGATATGGGGTAACATTTAAATGGGGACCGTTTTCTCCTTGAAAGTGAAAGAAATAGCAGGTATCCATAGTTAACGAACCTAGGATTTCTAGCTCTTGAAGGTCAGATTTATCAATTTTAGAATTATCAATATAAGTTTGGTGTCTATGGCTGGGAGTTGGAGATACATGATGATCGTCATATGGCCAATACTTATCAAGAGTAATATTATCAAAACCTTCTGGAAGAGGTACTCCAACTAAACAGGTTGAAAAAGGTTTGTCAGGGCTTGTGTCAGATAGACAGATGGTATCGGAGCCTGCGGATTTGGCTAAAGCAACCCAGACATTTGTCTTTGGTTGATTCACAGGTAAAGCTTCACTACAAAAACTAAAACAAAAGAATAAAAGCAACATGCACGCGCGCAAATGAGAAAACTCCATTCTTTTCTTGAGCTGTTTTTGGCAGATCACTTTCTTCTGGTGATTCTGCGCAGTTCAGGTCTGGGTGCTTGCTTCCTGGCTTCCACTTGCAGAGTCACTGGCTGGTGTGGTGGCATCAGCAGGCTTTGATGCGAGGTATGGCTTCACGTTTTTTGCTGGAACCCACTTGATTCCTTCACCTGTGGAAACACATGCAAACCCCTTCCCCCACATTATAAGATTGTATGGTCCTTCTATTTTTCCTGAGTCTAGATTTTTAATCAAAACTGGGGGGCGCTCTTTCAGTTTTGCTTTTTTGTTGTTCAAAAAATGTCTATAAATGGGGGGATCAGGCTCTTCTGCAGAGCTATTCAAAAAATTGTAAACATACAAAGCCTTGTTCAACCTCCTTTGAGGTGTATCCTGGACTTCTCCCCCTCTCTGTTGATCTAAAATGCGTTTTAGGGTTTGATGTGTTCTTTTTAGGGTACTTTTTAGCAGTTGTTTAAGATACGGTGAGCAAATACCACTATCTCTTACAGCCCTTCTTAGTTCTTTAATTTCGTGAGTGGGGATGGGAACCCACGTTTTGGGACTGTCAGGCTGTTGGCTAGCTATCACAGGCTTAGCTAATAGACTTTCATCTTTACAGCTTTGGAGTCTTATTTCATGCCAATCTGTTAATTGAGAATAATCTGAGCACTTTGGAGGATTTTTTGATTCAGAAAGTAGCGCTAACAAACTCTCAGAACTCGTTTTCTCCTTATGGGTTGCAAGATCCCAGCCGCTCGCTGGCGGGACTCTGGGGCTCATTGCAAACAAATCTGGCTGCTTTTCAGGGTTTCCTGGTGTTAGATTTAAAGCATCAGCTCGGGCAGAGCGGCTCTCCGTCTTCCCTGCCACTGGAGCTGCACCACTGCCCTCCGTTCCCCCCCTGTTTGCGGCTTGTGAGGCGAGGCTGAGCTGCGCGGAGGGATGTTGCTGGGCGGCGGTAGCCGAGGGATACAGCTGTGCGGTGCCGGAGGGCCCCGGCGGGGGCGGCGATGGCACTGCCGATCTCCGCGGTGGCGGGCGAGGAGGCGGGGGGGCCGCGAGCAACCGGCTCCGCGGCAGCGGGCGAGGGGGTGCGGGTGGCTCTATTGAAGGCGAGGTGAAAGCCGTGGGGGGCGGTGGCGGAGCTAGTTCCGTGAGCAGTGCTGTGGTTGGAGAAGTGTGAGCGTGCGTGGGTTGCGCCATCAGGTCAACGTGGCGGACTGTGATGGCCGCTGTCTGTGTGTCGGGGAGAGCGGGAGGTGGCAGGGCTGTCCCGTCGGCAGGAGACGATCCCGGGGCTGCGGGAGGCGGGAGGGCCGGCGTGGAGGCGGCGGGAGTATGTTGCGGTGGGGCCATGGCGAACGGTGGGCCAGTCGGCGGCTGGACCGCGGCGTGCTGCCGCTGGGAGTTTGCAGGCTGGGCTGGTGTGGCTGCCGGCGCGGCGGTGCCAGGAGACGGGGCTGGAGCAGCGGCAGGCACGGGAGAGGCAGCAGCCATCTGTGTAGGCGCTGCAGCGCCGGCACCAGGTGGCTGGCGGGGCTGGGGCGCTCCGTGTCCCGCGGACGGGACGTTGACCACCACCGGCGCCGTGTCGGTGGCGGCGAGGGGGACCTGGGGGGCTGGAAGAAGGGTCGCCGCCTGGCTTTGCGGGGGGCCGGCTATGATGGTGGCTACAGCCATAACAGGCGCGGCTAGGGGAGCGGTAGGACCCGTAGGTGGCAGGGGAGCAGCCGCTGGCCCCGCGGGGCTATCGGCGGGGGGCGGGGCCGCGAAGGCGCTGGCGGACGGGGTGGGAGGAGCGAGGGACGGGGCCGCGAAGACGCTGGAGCCGAGGGCGGGGACCGCGGGAGCCGGGGCAGCAGGGAGGAACGGGATGGGGGGGCGGGGATGGGGGGAGCGGTGGAGGGGGTCGTAGGGTCCGGTGGGACAGGGGTGACGGCTGCCAGGACAGCGGGGGCGGGGGGCGGGGCGGCACGAGTCAGTCGGACCGCGGCTACCGGAGCCGCGAGAGGCGGGACAGCAGGGACTAACGGGACCGTGGGGGTGGAGATGACGGGGGCGGTGGGGGGGGCAGTGGAGTCCGGTGGGGCAGGGGTGACCGGTGCAGGGACCGCGGGGGGGTGGGGCGGGGCGGCACGAGACAGCTGGACCGCGGGTACCGGAGCCGTGAGGTCCGGCGGCGGGGCGGGGGCCGTGCCCGGTTGCAGGCTCGCGGCGGCAAGGGGCGGGCTCGCAGCAGGAGCGGGACCCGGCGAGGTGGCTGCTGCGGGCGGCGCCTTCGCAGCAAACAGCTCCACGAGCGCTCTGCAAGCCGGGACCAGCTCCGCGGCAGCCCAATCCCGGCGGGAGATATTATTAAAGAGTTTAACCCGAACTGTGTCCCAGAAGTCTCTTGTAAAGACGGCTGAACGGTCAGCATTTGGGAAATTAATCAGAGTCCATTCTAAGAGGTTTTTTAGCTCCTGTTTAGGTAATTGACTTGGACCGGAGCTTAGTAAGTACTTAAGTTGTTTATAGAGATGTCTGTCATGGGCAGAGTGAGTTTGTCCCATTATTGACCAGTATGATACTCACCTAGATGTCGCAGGGGGCAGGGTCCTTAATCAGAAGTCCGTCGTGGGGGGCTGGCCAGGCTCTCCACACGGCGCTCAGGACGCTGCTGTTGGGTCCCTCCTCAGAGCTCCGGTTTCAGGCGTCGCTTGGCAACGGCTTTCCGTGCTCGGGACCTCGCAGGTGTCTCCACTCAGAGCTCCAGCGCGGGCGGTGCTGAGCAATACCCGCCTGTGCTCGGGCGCGCGGCTGGATCCCTCCTAAGAGCTCCGGTCTGCACTGCTTAGCAGCGTGTCCGTGCTCGAGGGGTACCACGGCAAACTTCCTCAAAGAGCTCCAGGTAACCGCTGCGCAGCAGTGGCCGTCTGTGCTCGAGGACTGCCAGGCAATTTCCTCCCTCCGAGAGCTCCAGGTAATTGCTACGAAGTAACGGCTCCCCGTGCTCGAGGGCTGCCTCAGCAGAGTTATAGAGCTCCGGCTTTTACGCTGCGCAGCAACGGTATGCCGTGCTCACGACACGTTCCAGGTGGCTATAACTGGTCTTTTAGTTACCGTCCATGGCGAAGTCTCTCACAGGTGGAAGAAGCTGAATCAGGCCTTCACTCACGTTTGGGCGCCAGTTTGTCGAAATTGATGGCGATGATGGTGATGAGGGTGTGGGTTCGGTCGGGCCCGGCTGGAGATGGACGGCGACGAGAGATCTCTATAAGCAGCTCTTTGGAGCATGCAGTTTATTGCAGAGGGCGTGGGTACAGGGGCACTGCTTAGAGCTGCCAGCTGCAGCTCCAAGCAGGCCCAAGGTGTAAGAGAGGGAGAGAGAGTGAGCGAGAGAGCTAGAGCAAGAGGCTGAGAGCTAAGAGTGTAAAGAGCAAGAGAGACAAACTAAGAGGAGAGCTGAATTAAGAGGAAGAAGAAGAGCAAGAGAGTTACTAAGAGAGCTACTAAGAGGAGAAGAGCATTACTAAGAGAGCTACTAAGAGAGTTACTAAGAGCGTTACTAAGAGGAGAAGAGCATTACTAAGAGGAGAGGAGTTAAGAGAGCGAGGAGCTTGTTACAATACAATAAATCATCTTCTGTAGTGAATATTCTAATTCTCAGTAGCCAATCTAATACAAGGTACAAATCCTATAGCATTTACATACAGCCTATAAGAGTTCTTACATTACCATAGAGTGTTACATTTTAACTTCTAAAAACTACTCTTTGGACCCCTTCTGCTGAGCTAGTAGGGTCTGCTCTGACCCTTGGACCTGTCTGCAAGCAGAGGGTATTGTTCAATCAAGAGGGGATTACCTTCAGCCGGCTATACCATTGTTTTCCAGTTGTTCAGTAACTAAGACTCTATATCTCAAAGATGGCCTTCATTTCGATGTCGATCACAGTTTTCATATTCCCAGAATCTTTTGTTAGGCAATCATATTTATAAGGCTTTCCTGTTTCATCTTCCCCAACAACAAAGGCTCTCCTGGGAGCCACGGGTCACAAAGCACCGTGGGCTCTGTGCAGCCCCGCTGTGTCACAATGGCCGCTGGCTTCCACGAGCCCCCGCAGTGTCCCAGTGGGCCCCGTGGCTTTAGGAGTGGGTGGCTGGGAGTTGGTGCCAGCGGCTGGGGGAGCAGCAGCAGGGACTGTGTGTGGACAGTGCCATGGCCACTTGTGTGGCCACTGGTGTCTCTGTGCCAGGCACAGCCGTGGTGTGTAACACCGGCTCTGGGTCCTTTGGCTGTGCAGGTGGCAGTCACGGCCTGGAGCAGGGCTGCTCCCGGGGGACAGCCTGGGGCAGGAGGCTGCTGGAGATTCATTCCCCACACTCCTTGTCATGAGGTGCTCAGAGTGATTGGAAAGGCTGTTGGCAGCAGGCAGTTCTCTGGGTTCAAGCTGTGGAGCTGTCAGCGGGAATGCAAAGGCCAAGCTGGTGAGCCTTTTGTCCTGGTGCCTTTAGTGTGTGAGCAGTCCCTGGTGCCGTTGTCTTTGGATCCTGAGTGTGGGAGAGGCAAGGCTTAGGATGGTGCGTAGAGCTGAGAAGGAAAGTGCCGAGAGCAGCATGTGTGCTGCTGCTTTGAGGGGTGCAGTTGAAGTTGTAGGCAGCAAGAGCTTTCACAGCTGGCCCTTTTGTGAGCTCTGCTTTTGCCAGATGACTTCCATCTTACCCTCTTACCATCTTAGCCTCTCATTTTTGCATATCCCAAACCCCCTTCCAAACATCCAGCAGCTGCTTGTAAAGAAGAAGTCCTAGAACAAAAAGCCAGTGCTGCCTTTCATAGCCCCTTTGCTGTCTATGAAGTAGAGGAAAGAAGCTAGTGAGACGCACTTTCTTTCTCAACTCCATAGAGCGCATCCTTCTCTCAAGGTGGCAGAGTCCTTGGCGGAAGTGAAGCATCTGCAGCTGCAGTTCAGACTGAGAGATGTGCCAGGACAGGAAACATTTGCTGACCTTCCCTGTTCCCTGTGCAACATGATTCTCGCATCCCAGTCACTTTCACATACCTTCGGTATCCCTGAGTCCAAGCAGCTAAAGCTCACAGAGACAGAAGTGTCAGGAAGGAAAACGTTGCAAAAGCACCCCCTTCTCTTATCAGCATATAAATTGTGCACAACAGGCTGCGGCACCGAACCTTCCTTCTCAGATAGACATGCCATCACACTTTTCACTCTTGCAGCTCGGTTGAAAAGCTCCAGCAGCTGCTCCCGCAATAGCAAAAGGTTCTAGAAGTGAAAGCCAGTTTGGGGCTGCACCTTCTCCTTGCCGCATGTAAGCCACACCAAACTCCCTGATGCACTCTGTCCTCCCCTTCTCAAAGGAGTAGACGGTGGCATCAGGACACACCTGTGTCCCAGCAGCTGGGTGCCCAGCCGGGAGCAGGAGCAGGGCTGGGGCTGCTCCCAAAGTTGCCCCGCCCCAATGCCAGAGCCGGACATATGCTGAGGGGGGGCTGGATCAGGCTTTATTGTCCAGCTGCATGCCAGGAGTGAGCACAAAATCTACCTGCATTCTCTGCAGCATGCCATCCTGGAGCAGAGCCATTGCCAAAGGAAGCCGTCAGCCCGTGCCAAGCCCCAGTGCCGGAGTGGGATCCTAGCAGCACCTGTGGAAGCCGGGAGAGAGGAGCCCACCTGGAGCAGGTTCGTGCAGGATTAATCATCCCGTGGCTTCCCACCAGGGTCCTGTTGCTTCCAAAAGGCCCCACAGTGTCACTGTGGCCCCTCGGTTCCACCAGGTTCCATAGCGTCACTGTGGTGCCCAGGGTTCCGTCAGCTTCGCCAGCATCCCCACGGTCTGCAGAGCTCCCCGAGCTTCTGTGGTGTCACAGTGGAGGCAGGGTTGCATCAGGTTCCATAGCATCAGCACGGTCTCCAGGGCTCCCAGAGGTTCTGTGGTGTCACAGTGGAGGCAGGGTTGCATCAGGTTCCATAGCATCACCACAGTCTCCAGGGCTCCCTGAGCTTCTGTGGTGTCACAGTGGAGGCAGGGTTGCATCAGGTTCCATAGCATCAGCACGGTCTCCAGGGCTCCCAGAGGTTCTGTGGTGTCACAGAGGAGGCAGGGTTGCATCAGGTTCCATAGCATCAGCACGGTCTCCAGGGCTCCAAGAGCTTCTGTGGTGTCACAGAGGAGGCAGGGTTGCATCAGGTTCAATAGCATCAGCACGGTCTCCAGGGCTCCCCTGAGCTTCTGTGGTGGTGTCACAGAGGAGCCAGGCTTCCTTGTAGTTCCCCAGCATCACAAAGGCTCTCCTGGGAGCCACGGGTCACAAAGCACCGTGGGCTCTGTGCAGCCCCGCTGTGTCACAATGGCCGCTGGCTTCCACGAGCCCCCGCAGTGTCCCAGTGGGCCCCGTGGCTTTAGGAGTGGGTGGCTGGGAGTTGGTGCCAGCGGCTGGGGGAGCAGCAGCAGGGACTGTGTGTGGACAGTGCCATGGCCACTTGTGTGGCCACTGGTGTCTCTGTGCCAGGCACAGCCGTGGTGTGTAACACCGGCTCTGGGTCCTTTGGCTGTGCAGGTGGCAGTCACGGCCTGGAGCAGGGCTGCTCCCGGGGGACAGCCTGGGGCAGGAGGCTGCTGGAGATTCATTCCCCACACTCCTTGTCATGAGGTGCTCAGAGTGATTGGAAAGGCTGTTGGCAGCAGGCAGTTCTCTGGGTTCAAGCTGTGGAGCTGTCAGCGGGAATGCAAAGGCCAAGCTGGTGAGCCTTTTGTCCTGGTGCCTTTAGTGTGTGAGCAGTCCCTGGTGCCGTTGTCTTTGGATCCTGAGTGTGGGAGAGGCAAGGCTTAGGATGGTGCGTAGAGCTGAGAAGGAAAGTGCCGAGAGCAGCGTGTGTGCTGCTGCTTTGAGGGGTGCAGTTGAAGTTGTAGGCAGCAAGAGCTTTCTCAGCTGGCCCTTTTGTGAGCTCTGCTTTTGCCAGATGACTTCCATCTTACCCTCTTACCATCTTAGCCTCTCATTTTTGCATATCCCAAACCCCCTTCCAAACATCCAGCAGCTGCTTGTAAAGAAGAAGTCCTAGAACAAAAAGCCAGTGCTGCCTTTCATAGCCCCTTTGCTGTCTATGAAGTAGAGGAAAGAAGCTAGTGAGACGCACTTTCTTTCTCAACTCCATAGAGCGCATCCTTCTCTCAAGGTGGCAGAGTCCTTGGCGGAAGTGAAGCATCTGCAGCTGCAGTTCAGACTGAGAGATGTGCCAGGACAGGAAACATTTGCTGACCTTCCCTGTTCCCTGTGCAACATGATTCTCGCATCCCAGTCACTTTCACATACCTTCGGTATCCCTGAGTCCAAGCAGCTAAAGCTCACAGAGACAGAAGTGTCAGGAAGGAAAATGTTCCAAAAGCACCCCCTTCTCTTATCAGCATATAAATTGTGCACAACAGGCTGCGGCACCGAACCTTCCTTCTCAGATAGACATGCCATCACACTTTTCACTCTTGCAGCTCGGTTGAAAAGCTCCAGCAGCTGCTCCCGCAATAGCAAAAGGTTCTAGAAGTGAAAGCCAGTTTGGGGCTGCACCTTCTCCTTGCCGCATGTAAGCCACACCAAACTCCCTGATGCACTCTGTCCTCCCCTTCTCAAAGGAGTAGACGGTGGCATCAGGACACACCTGTGTCCCAGCAGCTGGGTGCCCAGCCGGGAGCAGGAGCAGGGCTGGGGCTGCTCCCAAAGTTGCCCCGCCCCAATGCCAGAGCCGGACATATGCTGAGGGGGGGCTGGATCAGGCTTTATTGTCCAGCTGCATGCCAGGAGTGAGCACAAAATCTACCTGCATTCTCTGCAGCATGCCATCCTGGAGCAGAGCCATTGCCAAAGGAAGCCGTGAGCCCGTGCCAAGCCAGTGCCGGAGTGGGATCCTAGCAGCACCTGTGGAAGCCGGGAGAGAGGAGCCCACCTGGAGCAGGTTCGTGCAGGATTAATCATCCCGTGGCTTCCCACCAGGGTCCTGTTGCTTCCAAAAGGCCCCACAGTGTCACTGTGGCCCCTCGGTTCCACCAGGTTCCATAGCGTCACTGTGGTGCCCAGGGTTCCGTCAGCTTCGCCAGCATCCCCACGGTCTGCAGAGCTCCCCGAGCTTCTGTGGTGTCACAGTGGAGGCAGGGTTGCATCAGGTTCCATAGCATCAGCACGGTCTCCAGGGCTCCCAGAGGTTCTGTGGTGTCACAGTGGAGGCAGGGTTGCATCAGGTTCCATAGCATCACCACAGTCTCCAGGGCTCCCTGAGCTTCTGTGGTGTCACAGTGGAGACAGGGTTGCATCAGGTTCAATAGCATCAGCACGGTCTCCAGGGCTCCCCTGAGCTTCTGTGGTAGTGTCACAGAGGAGCCAGGCTTCCTTGTAGTTCCCCAGCATCACAAAGGCTCTCCTGGGAGCCACGGGTCACAAAGCACCGTGGGCTCTGTGCAGCCCCGCTGTGTCACAATGGCCGCTGGCTTCCACGAGCCCCCGCAGTGTCCCAGTGGGCCCCGTGGCTTTAGGAGTGGGTGGCTGGGAGTTGGTGCCAGCGGCTGGGGGAGCAGCAGCAGGGACTGTGTGTGGACAGTGCCATGGCCACTTGTGTGGCCACTGGTGTCTCTGTGCCAGGCACAGCCGTGGTGTGTAACACCGGCTCTGGGTCCTTTGGCTGTGCAGGTGGCAGTCACGGCCTGGAGCAGGGCTGCTCCCGGGGGACAGCCTGGGGCAGGAGGCTGCTGGAGATTCATTCCCCACACTCCTTGTCATGAGGTGCTCAGAGTGATTGGAAAGGCTGTTGGCAGCAGGCAGTTCTCTGGGTTCAAGCTGTGGAGCTGTCAGCGGGAATGCAAAGGCCAAGCTGGTGAGCCTTTTGTCCTGGTGCCTTTAGTGTGTGAGCAGTCCCTGGTGCCGTTGTCTTTGGATCCTGAGTGTGGGAGAGGCAAGGCTTAGGATGGTGCGTAGAGCTGAGAAGGAAAGTGCCGAGAGCAGCGTGTGTGCTGCTGCTTTGAGGGGTGCAGTTGAAGTTGTAGGCAGCAAGAGCTTTCTCAGCTGGCCCTTTTGTGAGCTCTGCTTTTGCCAGATGACTTCCATCTTACCCTCTTACCATCTTAGCCTCTCATTTTTGCATATCCCAAACCCCCTTCCAAACATCCAGCAGCTGCTTGTAAAGAAGAAGTCCTAGAACAAAAAGCCAGTGCTGCCTTTCATAGCCCCTTTGCTGTCTATGAAGTAGAGGAAAGAAGCTAGTGAGACGCACTTTCTTTCTCAACTCCATAGAGCGCATCCTTCTCTCAAGGTGGCAGAGTCCTTGGCGGAAGTGAAGCATCTGCAGCTGCAGTTCAGACTGAGAGATGTGCCAGGACAGGAAACATTTGCTGACCTTCCCTGTTCCCTGTGCAACATGATTCTCGCATCCCAGTCACTTTCACATACCTTCGGTATCCCTGAGTCAAAGCAGCTAAAGCTCACAGAGACAGAAGTGTCAGGAAGGAAAACGTTCCAAAAGCACCCCCTTCTCTTATCAGCATATAAATTGTGCACAACAGGCTGCGGCACCGAACCTTCCTTCTCAGATAGACATGCCATCACACTTTTCACTCTTGCAGCTCGGTTGAAAAGCTCCAGCAGCTGCTCCCGCAATAGCAAAAGGTTCTAGAAGTGAAAGCCAGTTTGGGGCTGCACCTTCTCCTTGCCGCATGTAAGCCACACCAAACTCCCTGATGCACTCTGTCCTCCCCTTCTCAAAGGAGTAGACGGTGGCATCAGGACACACCTGTGTCCCAGCAGCTGGGTGCCCAGCCGGGAGCAGGAGCAGGGCTGGGGCTGCTCCCAAAGTTGCCCCGCCCCAATGCCAGAGCCGGACATATGCTGAGGGGGGGCTGGATCAGGCTTTATTGTCCAGCTGCATGCCAGGAGTGAGCACAAAATCTACCTGCATTCTCTGCAGCATGCCATCCTGGAGCAGAGCCATTGCCAAAGGAAGCCGTGAGCCCGTGCCAAGCCAGTGCCGGAGTGGGATCCTAGCAGCACCTGTGGAAGCCGGGAGAGAGGAGCCCACCTGGAGCAGGTTCGTGCAGGATTAATCATCCCGTGGCTTCCCACCAGGGTCCTGTTGCTTCCAAAAGGCCCCACAGTGTCACTGTGGCCCCTCGGTTCCACCAGGTTCCATAGCGTCACTGTGGTGCCCAGGGTTCCGTCAGCTTCGCCAGCATCCCCATGGTCTGCAGAGCTCCCCGAGCTTCTGTGGTGTCACAGTGGAGGCAGGGTTGCATCAGGTTCCATAGCATCAGCACGGTCTCCAGGGCTCCCAGAGGTTCTGTGGTGTCACAGTGGAGGCAGGGTTGCATCAGGTTCCATAGCATCACCACAGTCTCCAGGGCTCCCTGAGCTTCTGTGGTGTCACAGTGGAGGCAGGGTTGCATCAGGTTCCATAGCATCAGCACGGTCTCCAGGGCTCCCAGAGGTTCTGTGGTGTCACAGAGGAGGCAGGGTTGCATCAGGTTCCATAGCATCACCACGGTCTCCAGGGCTCCAAGAGCTTCTGTGGTGTCACAGAGGAGGCAGGGTTGCATCAGGTTCAATAGCATCAGCACGGTCTCCAGGGCTCCCCTGAGCTTCTGTGGTGGTGTCACAGAGGAGGCAGGCTTCCTTGTAGTTCCCCAGCATCACAAAGGCTCTCCTGGGAGCCACGGGTCACAAAGCACCGTGGGCTCTGTGCAGCCCCGCTGTGTCACAATGGCCGCTGGCTTCCACGAGCCCCCGCAGTGTCCCAGTGGGCCCCGTGGCTTTAGGAGTGGGTGGCTGGGAGTTGGTGCCAGCGGCTGGGGGAGCAGCAGCAGGGACTGTGTGTGGACAGTGCCATGGCCACTTGTGTGGCCACTGGTGTCTCTGTGCCAGGCACAGCCGTGGTGTGTAACACCGGCTCTGGGTCCTTTGGCTGTGCAGGTGGCAGTCACGGCCTGGAGCAGGGCTGCTCCCGGGGGACAGCCTGGGGCAGGAGGCTGCTGGAGATTCATTCCCCACACTCCTTGTCATGAGGTGCTCAGAGTGATTGGAAAGGCTGTTGGCAGCAGGCAGTTCTCTGGGTTCAAGCTGTGGAGCTGTCAGCGGGAATGCAAAGGCCAAGCTGGTGAGCCTTTTGTCCTGGTGCCTTTAGTGTGTGAGCAGTCCCTGGTGCCATTGTCTTTGGATCCTGAGTGTGGGAGAGGCAAGGCTTAGGATGGTGCGTAGAGCTGAGAAGGAAAGTGCCGAGAGCAGCGTGTGTGCTGCTGCTTTGAGGGGTGCAGTTGAAGTTGTAGGCAGCAAGAGCTTTCTCAGCTGGCCCTTTTGTGAGCTCTGCTTTTGCCAGATGACTTCCATCTTACCCTCTTACCATCTTAGCCTCTCATTTTTGCATATCCCAAACCCCCTTCCAAACATCCAGCAGCTGCTTGTAAAGAAGAAGTCCTAGAACAAAAAGCCAGTGCTGCCTTTCATAGCCCCTTTGCTGTCTATGAAGTAGAGGAAAGAAGCTAGTGAGACGCACTTTCTTTCTCAACTCCATAGAGCGCATCCTTCTCTCAAGGTGGCAGAGTCCTTGGCGGAAGTGAAGCATCTGCAGCTGCAGTTCAGACTGAGAGATGTGCCAGGACAGGAAACATTTGCTGACCTTCCCTGTTCCCTGTGCAACATGATTCTCGCATCCCAGTCACTTTCACATACCTTCGGTATCCCTGAGTCCAAGCAGCTAAAGCTCACAGAGACAGAAGTGTCAGGAAGGAAAATGTTCCAAAAGCACCCCCTTCTCTTATCAGCATATAAATTGTGCACAACAGGCTGCGGCACCGAACCTTCCTTCTCAGATAGACATGCCATCACACTTTTCACTCTTGCAGCTCGGTTGAAAAGCTCCAGCAGCTGCTCCCGCAATAGCAAAAGGTTCTAGAAGTGAAAGCCAGTTTGGGGCTGCACCTTCTCCTTGCCGCATGTAAGCCACACCAAACTCCCTGATGCACTCTGTCCTCCCCTTCTCAAAGGAGTAGACGGTGGCATCAGGACACACCTGTGTCCCAGCAGCTGGGTGCCCAGCCGGGAGCAGGAGCAGGGCTGGGGCTGCTCCCAAAGTTGCCCCGCCCCAATGCCAGAGCCGGACATATGCTGAGGGGGGGCTGGATCAGGCTTTATTGTCCAGCTGCATGCCAGGAGTGAGCACAAAATCTACCTGCATTCTCTGCAGCATGCCATCCTGGAGCAGAGCCATTGCCAAAGGAAGCCGTCAGCCCGTGCCAAGCCAGTGCCGGAGTGGGATCCTAGCAGCACCTGTGGAAGCCGGGAGAGAGGAGCCCACCTGGAGCAGGTTCGTGCAGGATTAATCATCCCGTGGCTTCCCACCAGGGTCCTGTTGCTTCCAAAAGGCCCCACAGTGTCACTGTGGCCCCTCGGTTCCACCAGGTTCCATAGCGTCACTGTGGTGCCCAGGGTTCCGTCAGCTTCGCCAGCATCCCCACGGTCTGCAGAGCTCCCCGAGCTTCTGTGGTGTCACAGTGGAGGCAGGGTTGCATCAGGTTCCATAGCATCAGCACGGTCTCCAGGGCTCCCAGAGGTTCTGTGGTGTCACAGTGGAGGCAGGGTTGCATCAGGTTCCATAGCATCACCACAGTCTCCAGGGCTCCCTGAGCTTCTGTGGTGTCACAGTGGAGGCAGGGTTGCATCAGGTTCCATAGCATCACCACAGTCTCCAGGGCTCCCTGAGCTTCTGTGGTGTCACAGTGGAGGCAGGGTTGCATCAGGTTCCATAGCATCAGCACGGTCTCCAGGGCTCCCAGAGGTTCTGTGGTGTCACAGAGGAGGCAGGGTTGCATCAGGTTCCATAGCATCACCACGGTCTCCAGGGCTCCAAGAGCTTCTGTGGTGTCACAGAGGAGGCAGGGTTGCATCAGGTTCAATAGCATCAGCACGGTCTCCAGGGCTCCCCTGAGCTTCTGTGGTGGTGTCACAGAGGAGGCAGGCTTCCTTGTAGTTCCCCAGGATCACAAAGGCTCTCCTGGGAGCCACGGGTCACAAAGCACCGTGGGCTCTGTGCAGCCCCGCTGTGTCACAATGGCCGCTGGCTTCCACGAGCCCCCGCAGTGTCCCAGTGGGCCCCGTGGCTTTAGGAGTGGGTGGCTGGGAGTTGGTGCCAGCGGCTGGGGGAGCAGCAGCAGGGACTGTGTGTGGACAGTGCCATGGCCACTTGTGTGGCCACTGGTGTCTCTGTGCCAGGCACAGCCGTGGTGTGTAACACCGGCTCTGGGTCCTTTGGCTGTGCAGGTGGCAGTCACGGCCTGGAGCAGGGCTGCTCCCGGGGGACAGCCTGGGGCAGGAGGCTGCTGGAGATTCATTCCCCACACTCCTTGTCATGAGGTGCTCAGAGTGATTGGAAAGGCTGTTGGCAGCAGGCAGTTCTCTGGGTTCAAGCTGTGGAGCTGTCAGCGGGAATGCAAAGGCCAAGCTGGTGAGCCTTTTGTCCTGGTGCCTTTAGTGTGTGAGCAGTCCCTGGTGCCGTTGTCTTTGGATCCTGAGTGTGGGAGAGGCAAGGCTTAGGATGGTGCGTAGAGCTGAGAAGGAAAGTGCCGAGAGCAGCGTGTGTGCTGCTGCTTTGAGGGGTGCAGTTGAAGTTGTAGGCAGCAAGAGCTTTCTCAGCTGGCCCTTTTGTGAGCTCTGCTTTTGCCAGATGACTTCCATCTTACCCTCTTACCATCTTAGCCTCTCATTTTTGCATATCCCAAACCCCCTTCCAAACATCCAGCAGCTGCTTGTAAAGAAGAAGTCCTAGAACAAAAAGCCAGTGCTGCCTTTCATAGCCCCTTTGCTGTCTATGAAGTAGAGGAAAGAAGCTAGTGAGACGCACTTTCTTTCTCAACTCCATAGAGCGCATCCTTCTCTCAAGGTGGCAGAGTCCTTGGCGGAAGTGAAGCATCTGCAGCTGCAGTTCAGACTGAGAGATGTGCCAGGACAGGAAACATTTGCTGACCTTCCCTGTTCCCTGTGCAACATGATTCTCGCATCCCAGTCACTTTCACATACCTTCGGTATCCCTGAGTCCAAGCAGCTAAAGCTCACAGAGACAGAAGTGTCAGGAAGGAAAACGTTCCAAAAGCACCCCCTTCTCTTATCAGCATATAAATTGTGCACAACAGGCTGCGGCACCGAACCTTCCTTCTCAGATAGACATGCCATCACACTTTTCACTCTTGCAGCTCGGTTGAAAAGCTCCAGCAGCTGCTCCCGCAATAGCAAAAGGTTCTAGAAGTGAAAGCCAGTTTGGGGCTGCACCTTCTCCTTGCCGCATGTAAGCCACACCAAACTCCCTGATGCACTCTGTCCTCCCCTTCTCAAAGGAGTAGACGGTGGCATCAGGACACACCTGTGTCCCAGCAGCTGGGTGCCCAGCCGGGAGCAGGAGCAGGGCTGGGGCTGCTCCCAAAGTTGCCCCGCCCCAATGCCAGAGCCGGACATATGCTGAGGGGGGGCTGGATCAGGCTTTATTGTCCAGCTGCATGCCAGGAGTGAGCACAAAATCTACCTGCATTCTCTGCAGCATGCCATCCTGGAGCAGAGCCATTGCCAAAGGAAGCCGTGAGCCCGTGCCAAGCCAGTGCCGGAGTGGGATCCTAGCAGCACCTGTGGAAGCCGGGAGAGAGGAGCCCACCTGGAGCAGGTTCGTGCAGGATTAATCATCCCGTGGCTTCCCACCAGGGTCCTGTTGCTTCCAAAAGGCCCCACAGTGTCACTGTGGCCCCTCGGTTCCACCAGGTTCCATAGCGTCACTGTGGTGCCCAGGGTTCCGTCAGCTTCGCCAGCATCCCCACGGTCTGCAGAGGTCCCCGAGCTTCTGTGGTGTCACAGTGGAGGCAGGGTTGCATCAGGTTCCATAGCATCAGCACGGTCTCCAGGGCTCCCAGAGGTTCTGTGGTGTCACAGTGGAGGCAGGGTTGCATCAGGTTCCATAGCATCACCACAGTCTCCAGGGCTCCCTGAGCTTCTGTGGTGTCACAGTGGAGGCAGGGTTGCATCAGGTTCCATAGCATCACCACGGTCTCCAGGGCTCCCAGAGGTTCTGTGGTGTCACAGAGGAGGCAGGGTTGCATCAGGTTCCATAGCATCACCACGGTCTCCAGGGCTCCAAGAGCTTCTGTGGTGTCACAGAGGAGGCAGGGTTGCATCAGGTTCAATAGCATCAGCACGGTCTCCAGGGCTCCCCTGAGCTTCTGTGGTGGTGTCACAGAGGAGCCAGGCTTCCTTGTAGTTCCCCAGCATCACAAATGTCGAAATTGATGGCGATGATGGTGATGAGGGTGTGGGTTCGGTCGGGCCCGGCTGGAGATGGACGGCGACGAGAGATCTCTATAAGCAGGTCTTTGGAGCATGCAGTTTATTGCAGAGGGCGTGGGTACAGGGGCACTGCTTAGAGCTGCCAGCTGCAGCTCCAAGCAGGCCCAAGGTGTAAGAGAGGGAGAGAGAGTGAGCGAGAGAGCTAGAGCAAGAGGCTGAGAGCTAAGAGTGTAAAGAGCAAGAGAGACAAACTAAGAGGAGAGCTGAATTAAGAGGAAGAAGAAGAGCAAGAGAGTTACTAAGAGAGCTACTAAGAGGAGAAGAGCATTACTAAGAGAGCTACTAAGAGAGTTACTAAGAGCGTTACTAAGAGGAGAAGAGCATTACTAAGAGGAGAGGAGTTAAGAGAGCGAGGAGCTTGTTACAATACAATAAATCATCTTCTGTAGTGAATATTCTAATTCTCAGTAGCCAATCTAATACAAGGTACAAATCCTATAGCATTTACATACAGCCTATAAGAGTTCTTACATTACCATAGAGTGTTACATTTTAACTTCTAAAAACTACTCTTTGGACCCCTTCTGCTGAGCTAGTAGGGTCTGCTCTGACCCTTGGACCTGTCTGCAAGCAGAGGGTATTGTTCAATCAAGAGGGGATTACCTTCAGCCGGCTATACCATTGTTTTCCAGTTGTTCAGTAACTAAGACTCTATATCTCAAAGATGGCCTTCATTTCGATGTCGCTCACAGTTTTCATATTCCCAGAATCTTTTGTTAGGCAATCATATTTATAAGGCTTTCCTGTTTCATCTTCCCCAACATCTCCCCCGTTCTGATGAACAACTAAGATATTAGATACAGTCCTACTCGTTATTTTTTGCACACACTGAAGCATACAAGGTACTGCTACTAAAACTATAATTATTACTACTAGAATAATCAAGCCTATTTTACAGAGTTCCCTTAGCCAAGGTGCAAAGCTCCAATCATCAAACAAACTGTCCAGCCAAGACGGGTCATCTGTTCTAATTTGGTTAGCTAGATCCTTTAGGTTTTGTAGCTGTTTGTGAATGGAAACAGAATGATCGGATAAGTTCATACAGCATAATCCTTCAAAATCTTCACAGCCGTGCCCATGTGCTAATAAAAGATAATCAACGGCAGCTCTATTTTGTAAAGTGGCATGTCTGACTGCCTCTTCATCGGTTAACAGATCACTGATCATAGTAGAGGTGGCATTTACCTCCTTGCTGAGCCAACATCCCAACTTGTTTAACTGTTTTAAAGCAATTGAGGAGCTTAACTGAGGTAGAAAAATGCTTGCAACAATTGATTTTCCAGAGTTCCAAGGGTGGAAGTCACTATCACAGTCACTATCGTACTGATGTCCCCAGGAAGATCTGATCTTTCTGCTTTTCTTTTTGATTACCTCTTTGACACTGGGAGCAATAATTGTAAGTTGTCCCAGAGCACAAGGGCCACCATCTATTTTTGAAGGTATACCTTGCCAGGCCCTGTCTCCACAGATGAGCCAAATTCCTCTGGGGAATCGAATAGGAAGTTTGCTAAAACGATCTGCATGAGGTTCGTCATATATAAGAAGCTTAACTTGACTACACCAAGAAGTTACATTGCTATAAGCTGGGTGATATGGGGTAACATTTAAATGGGGACCGTTTTCTCCTTGAAAGTGAAAGAAATAGCAGGTATCCATAGTTAACGAACCTAGGATTTCTAGCTCTTGAAGGTCAGATTTATCAATTTTAGAATTATCAATATAAGTTTGGTGTCTATGGCTGGGAGTTGGAGATACATGATGATCGTCATATGGCCAATACTTATCAAGAGTAATATTATCAAAACCTTCTGGAAGAGGTACTCCAACTAAACAGGTTGAAAAAGGTTTGTCAGGGCTTGTGTCAGATAGACAGATGGTATCGGAGCCTGCGGATTTGGCTAAAGCAACCCAGACATTTGTCTTTGGTTGATTCACAGGTAAAGCTTCACTACAAAAACTAAAACAAAAGAATAAAAGCAACATGCACGCGCGCAAATGAGAAAACTCCATTCTTTTCTTGAGCTGTTTTTGGCAGATCACTTTCTTCTGGTGATTCTGCGCAGTTCAGGTCTGGGTGCTTGCTTCCTGGCTTCCACTTGCAGAGTCACTGGCTGGTGTGGTGGCATCAGCAGGCTTTGATGCGAGGTATGGCTTCACGTTTTTTGCTGGAACCCACTTGATTCCTTCACCTGTGGAAACACATGCAAACCCCTTCCCCCACATTATCAGATTGTATGGTCCTTCTATTTTTCCTGAGTCTAGATTTTTAATCAAAACTGGGGGGCGCTCTTTCAGTTTTGCTTTTTTGTTGTTCAAAAAATGTCTATAAATGGGGGGATCAGGCTCTTCTGCAGAGCTATTCAAAAAATTGTAAACATACAAAGCCTTGTTCAACCTCCTTTGAGGTGTATCCTGGACTTCTCCCCCTCTCTGTTGATCTAAAATGCGTTTTAGGGTTTGATGTGTTCTTTTTAGGGTACTTTTTAGCAGTTGTTTAAGATACGGTGAGCAAATACCACTATCTCTTACAGCCCTTCTTAGTTCTTTAATTTCGTGAGTGGGGATGGGAACCCACGTTTTGGGACTGTCAGGCTGTTGGCTAGCTATCACAGGCTTAGCTAATAGACTTTCATCTTTACAGCTTTGGAGTCTTATTTCATGCCAATCTGTTAATTGAGAATAATCTGAGCACTTTGGAGGATTTTTTGATTCAGAAAGTAGCGCTAACAAACTCTCAGAACTCGTTTTCTCCTTATGGGTTGCAAGATCCCAGCCGCTCGCTGGCGGGACTCTGGGGCTCATTGCAAACAAATCTGGCTGCTTTTCAGGGTTTCCTGGTGTTAGATTTAAAGCATCAGCTCGGGCAGAGCGGCTCTCCGTCTTCCCTGCCACTGGAGCTGCACCACTGCCCTCCGTTCCCCCCCTGTTTGCGGCTTGTGAGGCGAGGCTGAGCTGCGCGGAGGGATGTTGCTGGGCGGCGGTAGCCGAGGGATACAGCTGTGCGGTGCCGGAGGGCCCCGGCGGGGGCGGCGATGGCACTGCCGATCTCCGCGGTGGCGGGCGAGGAGGCGGGGGGGCCGCGAGCAACCGGCTCCGCGGCAGCGGGCGAGGGGGTGCGGGTGGCTCTATTGAAGGCGAGGTGAAAGCCGTGGGGGGCGGTGGCGGAGCTAGTTCCGTGAGCAGTGCTGTGGTTGGAGAAGTGTGAGCGTGCGTGGGTTGCGCCATCAGGTCAACGTGGCGGACTGTGATGGCCGCTGTCTGTGTGTCGGGGAGAGCGGGAGGTGGCAGGGCTGTCCCGTCGGCAGGAGACGATCCCGGGGCTGCGGGAGGCGGGAGGGCCGGCGTGGAGGCGGCGGGAGTATGTTGCGGTGGGGCCATGGCGAACGGTGGGCCAGTCGGCGGCTGGACCGCGGCGTGCTGCCGCTGGGAGTTTGCAGGCTGGGCTGGTGTGGCTGCCGGCGCGGCGGTGCCAGGAGACGGGGCTGGAGCAGCGGCAGGCACGGGAGAGGCAGCAGCCATCTGTGTAGGCGCTGCAGCGCCGGCACCAGGTGGCTGGCGGGGCTGGGGCGCTCCGTGTCCCGCGGACGGGACGTTGACCACCACCGGCGCCGTGTCGGTGGCGGCGAGGGGGACCTGGGGGGCTGGAAGAAGGGTCGCCGCCTGGCTTTGCGGGGGGCCGGCTATGATGGTGGCTACAGCCATAACAGGCGCGGCTAGGGGAGCGGTAGGACCCGTAGGTGGCAGGGGAGCAGCCGCTGGCCCCGCGGGGCTATCGGCGGGGGGCGGGGCCGCGAAGGCGCTGGCGGACGGGGTGGGAGGAGCGAGGGACGGGGCCGCGAAGACGCTGGAGCCGAGGGCGGGGACCGCGGGAGCCGGGGCAGCAGGGAGGAACGGGATGGGGGGGGCGGGGATGGGGGGAGCGGTGGAGGGGGTCGTAGGGTCCGGTGGGACAGGGGTGACGGCTGCCAGGACAGCGGGGGCGGGGGGCGGGGCGGCACGAGTCAGTCGGACCGCGGCTACCGGAGCCGCGAGAGGCGGGACAGCAGGGACTAACGGGACCGTGGGGGTGGAGATGACGGGGGCGGTGGGGGGGGCGGTGGAGTCCGGTGGGGCAGGGGTGACCGGTGCAGGGACCGCGGGGGGGTGGGGCGGGGCGGCACGAGACAGCTGGACCGCGGGTACCGGAGCCGTGAGGTCCGGCGGCGGGGCGGGGGCCGTGCCCGGTTGCAGGCTCGCGGCGGCAAGGGGCGGGCTCGCAGCAGGAGCGGGACCCGGCGAGGTGGCTGCTGCGGGCGGCGCCTTCGCAGCAAACAGCTCCACGAGCGCTCTGCAAGCCGGGACCAGCTCCGCGGCAGCCCAATCCCGGCGGGAGATATTATTAAAGAGTTTAACCCGAACTGTGTCCCAGAAGTCTCTTGTAAAGACGGCTGAACGGTCAGCATTTGGGAAATTAATCAGAGTCCATTCTAAGAGGTTTTTTAGCTCCTGTTTAGGTAATTGACTTGGACCGGAGCTTAGTAAGTACTTAAGTTGTTTATAGAGATGTCTGTCATGGGCAGAGTGAGTTTGTCCCATTATTGACCAGTATGATACTCACCTAGATGTCGCAGGGGGCAGGGTCCTTAATCAGAAGTCCGTCGTGGGGGGCTGGCCAGGCTCTCCACACGGCGCTCAGGACGCTGCTGTCGGGTCCCTCCTCAGAGCTCCGGTTTCAGGCGTCGCTTGGCAACGGCTTTCCGTGCTCGGGACCTCGCAGGTGTCTCCACTCAGAGCTCCAGCGCGGGCGGTGCTGAGCAATACCCGCCTGTGCTCGGGCGCGCAGCTGGATCCCTCCTAAGAGCTCCGGTCTGCACTGCTTAGCAGCGTGTCCGTGCTCGAGGGGTACCACGGCAAACTTCCTCAAAGAGCTCCAGGTAACCGCTGCGCAGCAGTGGCCGTCTGTGCTCGAGGACTGCCAGGCAATTTCCTCCCTCCGAGAGCTCCAGGTAATTGCTACGAAGTAACGGCTCCCCGTGCTCGAGGGCTGCCTCAGCAGAGTTATAGAGCTCCGGCTTTTACGCTGCGCAGCAACGGTATGCCGTGCTCACGACACGTTCCAGGTGGCTATAACTGGTCTTTTAGTTACCGTCCATGGCGAAGTCTCTCACAGGTGGAAGAAGCTGAATCAGGCCTTCACTCACGTTTGGGCGCCAGTTTGTCGAAATTGATGGCGATGATGGTGATGAGGGTGTGGGTTCGGTCGGGCCCGGCTGGAGATGGACGGCGACGAGAGATCTCTATAAGCAGGTCTTTGGAGCATGCAGTTTATTGCAGAGGGCGTGGGTACAGGGGCACTGCTTAGAGCTGCCAGCTGCAGCTCCAAGCAGGCCCAAGGTGTAAGAGAGGGAGAGAGAGTGAGCGAGAGAGCTAGAGCAAGAGGCTGAGAGCTAAGAGTGTAAAGAGCAAGAGAGACAAACTAAGAGGAGAGCTGAATTAAGAGGAAGAAGAAGAGCAAGAGAGTTACTAAGAGAGCTACTAAGAGGAGAAGAGCATTACTAAGAGAGCTACTAAGAGAGTTACTAAGAGCGTTACTAAGAGGAGAAGAGCATTACTAAGAGGAGAGGAGTTAAGAGAGCGAGGAGCTTGTTACAATACAATAAATCATCTTCTGTAGTGAATATTCTAATTCTCAGTAGCCAATCTAATACAAGGTACAAATCCTATAGCATTTACATACAGCCTATAAGAGTTCTTACATTACCATAGAGTGTTACATTTTAACTTCTAAAAACTACTCTTTGGACCCCTTCTGCTGAGCTAGTAGGGTCTGCTCTGACCCTTGGACCTGTCTGCAAGCAGAGGGTATTGTTCAATCAAGAGGGGATTACCTTCAGCCGGCTATACCATTGTTTTCCAGTTGTTCAGTAACTAAGACTCTATATCTCAAAGATGGCCTTCATTTCGATGTCGATCACAGTTTTCATATTCCCAGAATCTTTTGTTAGGCAATCATATTTATAAGGCTTTCCTGTTTCATCTTCCCCAACAACAAAGGCTCTCCTGGGAGCCACGGGTCACAAAGCACCGTGGGCTCTGTGCAGCCCCGCTGTGTCACAATGGCCGCTGGCTTCCACGAGCCCCCGCAGTGTCCCAGTGGGCCCCGTGGCTTTAGGAGTGGGTGGCTGGGAGTTGGTGCCAGCGGCTGGGGGAGCAGCAGCAGGGACTGTGTGTGGACAGTGCCATGGCCACTTGTGTGGCCACTGGTGTCTCTGTGCCAGGCACAGCCGTGGTGTGTAACACCGGCTCTGGGTCCTTTGGCTGTGCAGGTGGCAGTCACGGCCTGGAGCAGGGCTGCTCCCGGGGGACAGCCTGGGGCAGGAGGCTGCTGGAGATTCATTCCCCACACTCCTTGTCATGAGGTGCTCAGAGTGATTGGAAAGGCTGTTGGCAGCAGGCAGTTCTCTGGGTTCAAGCTGTGGAGCTGTCAGCGGGAATGCAAAGGCCAAGCTGGTGAGCCTTTTGTCCTGGTGCCTTTAGTGTGTGAGCAGTCCCTGGTGCCGTTGTCTTTGGATCCTGAGTGTGGGAGAGGCAAGGCTTAGGATGGTGCGTAGAGCTGAGAAGGAAAGTGCCGAGAGCAGCGTGTGTGCTGCTGCTTTGAGGGGTGCAGTTGAAGTTGTAGGCAGCAAGAGCTTTCACAGCTGGCCCTTTTGTGAGCTCTGCTTTTGCCAGATGACTTCCATCTTACCCTCTTACCATCTTAGCCTCTCATTTTTGCATATCCCAAACCCCCTTCCAAACATCCAGCAGCTGCTTGTAAAGAAGAAGTCCTAGAACAAAAAGCCAGTGCTGCCTTTCATAGCCCCTTTGCTGTCTATGAAGTAGAGGAAAGAAGCTAGTGAGACGCACTTTCTTTCTCAACTCCATAGAGCGCATCCTTCTCTCAAGGTGGCAGAGTCCTTGGCGGAAGTGAAGCATCTGCAGCTGCAGTTCAGACTGAGAGATGTGCCAGGACAGGAAACATTTGCTGACCTTCCCTGTTCCCTGTGCAACATGATTCTCGCATCCCAGTCACTTTCACATACCTTCGGTATCCCTGAGTCCAAGCAGCTAAAGCTCACAGAGACAGAAGTGTCAGGAAGGAAAACGTTGCAAAAGCACCCCCTTCTCTTATCAGCATATAAATTGTGCACAACAGGCTGCGGCACCGAACCTTCCTTCTCAGATAGACATGCCATCACACTTTTCACTCTTGCAGCTCGGTTGAAAAGCTCCAGCAGCTGCTCCCGCAATAGCAAAAGGTTCTAGAAGTGAAAGCCAGTTTGGGGCTGCACCTTCTCCTTGCCGCATGTAAGCCACACCAAACTCCCTGATGCACTCTGTCCTCCCCTTCTCAAAGGAGTAGACGGTGGCATCAGGACACACCTGTGTCCCAGCAGCTGGGTGCCCAGCCGGGAGCAGGAGCAGGGCTGGGGCTGCTCCCAAAGTTGCCCCGCCCCAATGCCAGAGCCGGACATATGCTGAGGGGGGGCTGGATCAGGCTTTATTGTCCAGCTGCATGCCAGGAGTGAGCACAAAATCTACCTGCATTCTCTGCAGCATGCCATCCTGGAGCAGAGCCATTGCCAAAGGAAGCCGTCAGCCCGTGCCAAGCCAGTGCCGGAGTGGGATCCTAGCAGCACCTGTGGAAGCCGGGAGAGAGGAGCCCACCTGGAGCAGGTTCGTGCAGGATTAATCATCCCGTGGCTTCCCACCAGGGTCCTGTTGCTTCCAAAAGGCCCCACAGTGTCACTGTGGCCCCTCGGTTCCACCAGGTTCCATAGCGTCACTGTGGTGCCCAGGGTTCCGTCAGCTTCGCCAGCATCCCCACGGTCTGCAGAGCTCCCCGAGCTTCTGTGGTGTCACAGTGGAGGCAGGGTTGCATCAGGTTCCATAGCATCAGCACGGTCTCCAGGGCTCCCAGAGGTTCTGTGGTGTCACAGTGGAGGCAGGGTTGCATCAGGTTCCATAGCATCACCACAGTCTCCAGGGCTCCCTGAGCTTCTGTGGTGTCACAGTGGAGGCAGGGTTGCATCAGGTTCCATAGCATCAGCACGGTCTCCAGGGCTCCCAGAGGTTCTGTGGTGTCACAGAGGAGGCAGGGTTGCATCAGGTTCCATAGCATCACCACGGTCTCCAGGGCTCCCAGAGGTTCTGTGGTGTCACAGAGGAGGCAGGGTTGCATCAGGTTCAATAGCATCAGCACGGTCTCCAGGGCTCCCCTGAGCTTCTGTGGTGGTGTCACAGAGGAGCCAGGCTTCCTTGTAGTTCCCCAGCATCACAAAGGCTCTCCTGGGAGCCACGGGTCACAAAGCACCGTGGGCTCTGTGCAGCCCCGCTGTGTCACAATGGCCGCTGGCTTCCACGAGCCCCCGCAGTGTCCCAGTGGGCCCCGTGGCTTTAGGAGTGGGTGGCTGGGAGTTGGTGCCAGCGGCTGGGGGAGCAGCAGCAGGGACTGTGTGTGGACAGTGCCATGGCCACTTGTGTGGCCACTGGTGTCTCTGTGCCAGGCACAGCCGTGGTGTGTAACACCGGCTCTGGGTCCTTTGGCTGTGCAGGTGGCAGTCACGGCCTGGAGCAGGGCTGCTCCCGGGGGACAGCCTGGGGCAGGAGGCTGCTGGAGATTCATTCCCCACACTCCTTGTCATGAGGTGCTCAGAGTGATTGGAAAGGCTGTTGGCAGCAGGCAGTTCTCTGGGTTCAAGCTGTGGAGCTGTCAGCGGGAATGCAAAGGCCAAGCTGGTGAGCCTTTTGTCCTGGTGCCTTTAGTGTGTGAGCAGTCCCTGGTGCCGTTGTCTTTGGATCCTGAGTGTGGGAGAGGCAAGGCTTAGGATGGTGCGTAGAGCTGAGAAGGAAAGTGCCGAGAGCAGCATGTGTGCTGCTGCTTTGAGGGGTGCAGTTGAAGTTGTAGGCAGCAAGAGCTTTCACAGCTGGCCCTTTTGTGAGCTCTGCTTTTGCCAGATGACTTCCATCTTACCCTCTTACCATCTTAGCCTCTCATTTTTGCATATCCCAAACCCCCTTCCAAACATCCAGCAGCTGCTTGTAAAGAAGAAGTCCTAGAACAAAAAGCCAGTGCTGCCTTTCATAGCCCCTTTGCTGTCTATGAAGTAGAGGAAAGAAGCTAGTGAGACGCACTTTCTTTCTCAACTCCATAGAGCGCATCCTTCTCTCAAGGTGGCAGAGTCCTTGGCGGAAGTGAAGCATCTGCAGCTGCAGTTCAGACTGAGAGATGTGCCAGGACAGGAAACATTTGCTGACCTTCCCTGTTCCCTGTGCAACATGATTCTCGCATCCCAGTCACTTTCACATACCTTCGGTATCCCTGAGTCCAAGCAGCTAAAGCTCACAGAGACAGAAGTGTCAGGAAGGAAAACGTTGCAAAAGCACCCCCTTCTCTTATCAGCATATAAATTGTGCACAACAGGCTGCGGCACCGAACCTTCCTTCTCAGATAGACATGCCATCACACTTTTCACTCTTGCAGCTCGGTTGAAAAGCTCCAGCAGCTGCTCCCGCAATAGCAAAAGGTTCTAGAAGTGAAAGCCAGTTTGGGGCTGCACCTTCTCCTTGCCGCATGTAAGCCACACCAAACTCCCTGATGCACTCTGTCCTCCCCTTCTCAAAGGAGTAGACGGTGGCATCAGGACACACCTGTGTCCCAGCAGCTGGGTGCCCAGCCGGGAGCAGGAGCAGGGCTGGGGCTGCTCCCAAAGTTGCCCCGCCCCAATGCCAGAGCCGGACATATGCTGAGGGGGGGCTGGATCAGGCTTTATTGTCCAGCTGCATGCCAGGAGTGAGCACAAAATCTACCTGCATTCTCTGCAGCATGCCATCCTGGAGCAGAGCCATTGCCAAAGGAAGCCGTGAGCCCGTGCCAAGCCAGTGCCGGAGTGGGATCCTAGCAGCACCTGTGGAAGCCGGGAGAGAGGAGCCCACCTGGAGCAGGTTCGTGCAGGATTAATCATCCCGTGGCTTCCCACCAGGGTCCTGTTGCTTCCAAAAGGCCCCACAGTGTCACTGTGGCCCCTCGGTTCCACCAGGTTCCATAGCGTCACTGTGGTGCCCAGGGTTCCGTCAGCTTCGCCAGCATCCCCACGGTCTGCAGAGGTGCCCGAGCTTCTGTGGTGTCACAGTGGAGGCAGGGTTGCATCAGGTTCCATAGCATCAGCACGGTCTCCAGGGCTCCCAGAGGTTCTGTGGTGTCACAGTGGAGGCAGGGTTGCATCAGGTTCCATAGCATCACCACAGTCTCCAGGGCTCCCTGAGCTTCTGTGGTGTCACAGTGGAGGCAGGGTTGCATCAGGTTCCATAGCATCAGCACGGTCTCCAGGGCTCCCAGAGGTTCTGTGGTGTCACAGAGGAGGCAGGGTTGCATCAGGTTCCATAGCATCACCACGGTCTCCAGGGCTCCAAGAGCTTCTGTGGTGTCACAGAGGAGGCAGGGTTGCATCAGGTTCAATAGCATCAGCACGGTCTCCAGGGCTCCCCTGAGCTTCTGTGGTGGTGTCACAGAGGAGCCAGGCTTCCTTGTAGTTCCCCAGCATCACAAAGGCTCTCCTGGGAGCCACGGGTCACAAAGCACCGTGGGCTCTGTGCAGCCCCGCTGTGTCACAATGGCCGCTGGCTTCCACGAGCCCCCGCAGTGTCCCAGTGGGCCCCGTGGCTTTAGGAGTGGGTGGCTGGGAGTTGGTGCCAGCGGCTGGGGGAGCAGCAGCAGGGACTGTGTGTGGACAGTGCCATGGCCACTTGTGTGGCCACTGGTGTCTCTGTGCCAGGCACAGCCGTGGTGTGTAACACCGGCTCTGGGTCCTTTGGCTGTGCAGGTGGCAGTCACGGCCTGGAGCAGGGCTGCTCCCGGGGGACAGCCTGGGGCAGGAGGCTGCTGGAGATTCATTCCCCACACTCCTTGTCATGAGGTGCTCAGAGTGATTGGAAAGGCTGTTGGCAGCAGGCAGTTCTCTGGGTTCAAGCTGTGGAGCTGTCAGCGGGAATGCAAAGGCCAAGCTGGTGAGCCTTTTGTCCTGGTGCCTTTAGTGTGTGAGCAGTCCCTGGTGCCGTTGTCTTTGGATCCTGAGTGTGGGAGAGGCAAGGCTTAGGATGGTGCGTAGAGCTGAGAAGGAAAGTGCCGAGAGCAGCGTGTGTGCTGCTGCTTTGAGGGGTGCAGTTGAAGTTGTAGGCAGCAAGAGCTTTCACAGCTGGCCCTTTTGTGAGCTCTGCTTTTGCCAGATGACTTCCATCTTACCCTCTTACCATCTTAGCCTCTCATTTTTGCATATCCCAAACCCCCTTCCAAACATCCAGCAGCTGCTTGTAAAGAAGAAGTCCTAGAACAAAAAGCCAGTGCTGCCTTTCATAGCCCCTTTGCTGTCTATGAAGTAGAGGAAAGAAGCTAGTGAGACGCACTTTCTTTCTCAACTCCATAGAGCGCATCCTTCTCTCAAGGTGGCAGAGTCCTTGGCGGAAGTGAAGCATCTGCAGCTGCAGTTCAGACTGAGAGATGTGCCAGGACAGGAAACATTTGCTGACCTTCCCTGTTCCCTGTGCAACATGATTCTCGCATCCCAGTCACTTTCACATACCTTCGGTATCCCTGAGTCCAAGCAGCTAAAGCTCACAGAGACAGAAGTGTCAGGAAGGAAAACGTTGCAAAAGCACCCCCTTCTCTTATCAGCATATAAATTGTGCACAACAGGCTGCGGCACCGAACCTTCCTTCTCAGATAGACATGCCATCACACTTTTCACTCTTGCAGCTCGGTTGAAAAGCTCCAGCAGCTGCTCCCGCAATAGCAAAAGGTTCTAGAAGTGAAAGCCAGTTTGGGGCTGCACCTTCTCCTTGCCGCATGTAAGCCACACCAAACTCCCTGATGCACTCTGTCCTCCCCTTCTCAAAGGAGTAGACGGTGGCATCAGGACACACCTGTGTCCCAGCAGCTGGGTGCCCAGCCGGGAGCAGGAGCAGGGCTGGGGCTGCTCCCAAAGTTGCCCCGCCCCAATGCCAGAGCCGGACATATGCTGAGGGGGGGCTGGATCAGGCTTTATTGTCCAGCTGCATGCCAGGAGTGAGCACAAAATCTACCTGCATTCTCTGCAGCATGCCATCCTGGAGCAGAGCCATTGCCAAAGGAAGCCGTCAGCCCGTGCCAAGCCAGTGCCGGAGTGGGATCCTAGCAGCACCTGTGGAAGCCGGGAGAGAGGAGCCCACCTGGAGCAGGTTCGTGCAGGATTAATCATCCCGTGGCTTCCCACCAGGGTCCTGTTGCTTCCAAAAGGCCCCACAGTGTCACTGTGGCCCCTCGGTTCCACCAGGTTCCATAGCGTCACTGTGGTGCCCAGGGTTCCGTCAGCTTCGCCAGCATCCCCACGGTCTGCAGAGCTCCCCGAGCTTCTGTGGTGTCACAGTGGAGGCAGGGTTGCATCAGGTTCCATAGCATCAGCACGGTCTCCAGGGCTCCCAGAGGTTCTGTGGTGTCACAGTGGAGGCAGGGTTGCATCAGGTTCCATAGCATCACCACAGTCTCCAGGGCTCCCTGAGCTTCTGTGGTGTCACAGTGGAGGCAGGGTTGCATCAGGTTCCATAGCATCACCACGGTCTCCAGGGCTCCCCTGAGCTTCTGTGGTGGTGTCACAGAGGAGCCAGGCTTCCTTGTAGTTCCCCAGCATCACAAAGGCTCTCCTGGGAGCCACGGGTCACAAAGCACCGTGGGCTCTGTGCAGCCCCGCTGTGTCACAATGGCCGCTGGCTTCCACGAGCCCCCGCAGTGTCCCAGTGGGCCCCGTAGCTTTAGGAGTGGGTGGCTGGGAGTTGGTGCCAGCGGCTGGGGGAGCAGCAGCAGGGACTGTGTGTGGACAGTGCCATGGCCACTTGTGTGGCCACTGGTGTCTCTGTGCCAGGCACAGCCGTGGTGTGTAACACCGGCTCTGGGTCCTTTGGCTGTGCAGGTGGCAGTCACGGCCTGGAGCAGGGCTGCTCCCGGGGGACAGCCTGGGGCAGGAGGCTGCTGGAGATTCATTCCCCACACTCCTTGTCATGAGGTGCTCAGAGTGATTGGAAAGGCTGTTGGCAGCAGGCAGTTCTCTGGGTTCAAGCTGTGGAGCTGTCAGCGGGAATGCAAAGGCCAAGCTGGTGAGCCTTTTGTCCTGGTGCCTTTAGTGTGTGAGCAGTCCCTGGTGCCGTTGTCTTTGGATCCTGAGTGTGGGAGAGGCAAGGCTTAGGATGGTGCGTAGAGCTGAGAAGGAAAGTGCCGAGAGCAGCGTGTGTGCTGCTGCTTTGAGGGGTGCAGTTGAAGTTGTAGGCAGCAAGAGCTTTCTCAGCTGGCCCTTTTGTGAGCTCTGCTTTTGCCAGATGACTTCCATCTTACCCTCTTACCATCTTAGCCTCTCATTTTTGCATATCCCAAACCCCCTTCCAAACATCCAGCAGCTGCTTGTAAAGAAGAAGTCCTAGAACAAAAAGCCAGTGCTGCCTTTCATAGCCCCTTTGCTGTCTATGAAGTAGAGGAAAGAAGCTAGTGAGACGCACTTTCTTTCTCAACTCCATAGAGCGCATCCTTCTCTCAAGGTGGCAGAGTCCTTGGCGGAAGTGAAGCATCTGCAGCTGCAGTTCAGACTGAGAGATGTGCCAGGACAGGAAACATTTGCTGACCTTCCCTGTTCCCTGTGCAACATGATTCTCGCATCCCAGTCACTTTCACATACCTTCGGTATCCCTGAGTCCAAGCAGCTAAAGCTCACAGAGACAGAAGTGTCAGGAAGGAAAACGTTGCAAAAGCACCCCCTTCTCTTATCAGCATATAAATTGTGCACAACAGGCTGCGGCACCGAACCTTCCTTCTCAGATAGACATGCCATCACACTTTTCACTCTTGCAGCTCGGTTGAAAAGCTCCAGCAGCTGCTCCCGCAATAGCAAAAGGTTCTAGAAGTGAAAGCCAGTTTGGGGCTGCACCTTCTCCTTGCCGCATGTAAGCCACACCAAACTCCCTGATGCACTCTGTCCTCCCCTTCTCAAAGGAGTAGACGGTGGCATCAGGACACACCTGTGTCCCAGCAGCTGGGTGCCCAGCCGGGAGCAGGAGCAGGGCTGGGGCTGCTCCCAAAGTTGCCCCGCCCCAATGCCAGAGCCGGACATATGCTGAGGGGGGGCTGGATCAGGCTTTATTGTCCAGCTGCATGCCAGGAGTGAGCACAAAATCTACCTGCATTCTCTGCAGCATGCCATCCTGGAGCAGAGCCATTGCCAAAGGAAGCCGTGAGCCCGTGCCAAGCCAGTGCCGGAGTGGGATCCTAGCAGCACCTGTGGAAGCCGGGAGAGAGGAGCCCACCTGGAGCAGGTTCGTGCAGGATTAATCATCCCGTGGCTTCCCACCAGGGTCCTGTTGCTTCCAAAAGGCCCCACAGTGTCACTGTGGCCCCTCGGTTCCACCAGGTTCCATAGCGTCACTGTGGTGCCCAGGGTTCCGTCAGCTTCGCCAGCATCCCCACGGTCTGCAGAGCTCCCCGAGCTTCTGTGGTGTCACAGTGGAGGCAGGGTTGCATCAGGTTCCATAGCATCAGCACGGTCTCCAGGGCTCCCAGAGGTTCTGTGGTGTCACAGTGGAGGCAGGGTTGCATCAGGTTCCATAGCATCACCACAGTCTCCAGGGCTCCCTGAGCTTCTGTGGTGTCACAGTGGAGGCAGGGTTGCATCAGGTTCCATAGCATCAGCACGGTCTCCAGGGCTCCCAGAGGTTCTGTGGTGTCACAGAGGAGGCAGGGTTGCATCAGGTTCCATAGCATCACCACAGTCTCCAGGGCTCCCAGAGGTTCTGTGGTGTCACAGAGGAGGCAGGGTTGCATCAGGTTCAATAGCATCAGCACGGTCTCCAGGGCTCCCCTGAGCTTCTGTGGTGGTGTCACAGAGGAGCCAGGCTTCCTTGTAGTTCCCCAGCATCACAAAGGCTCTCCTGGGAGCCACGGGTCACAAAGCACCGTGGGCTCTGTGCAGCCCCGCTGTGTCACAATGGCCGCTGGCTTCCACGAGCCCCCGCAGTGTCCCAGTGGGCCCCGTGGCTTTAGGAGTGGGTGGCTGGGAGTTGGTGCCAGTGGCTGGGGGAGCAGCAGCAGGGACTGTGTGTGGACAGTGCCATGGCCACTTGTGTGGCCACTGGTGTCTCTGTGCCAGGCACAGCCGTGGTGTGTAACACCGGCTCTGGGTCCTTTGGCTGTGCAGGTGGCAGTCACGGCCTGGAGCAGGGCTGCTCCCGGGGGACAGCCTGGGGCAGGAGGCTGCTGGAGATTCATTCCCCACACTCCTTGTCATGAGGTGCTCAGAGTGATTGGAAAGGCTGTTGGCAGCAGGCAGTTCTCTGGGTTCAAGCTGTGGAGCTGTCAGCGGGAATGCAAAGGCCAAGCTGGTGAGCCTTTTGTCCTGGTGCCTTTAGTGTGTGAGCAGTCCCTGGTGCCGTTGTCTTTGGATCCTGAGTGTGGGAGAGGCAAGGCTTAGGATGGTGCGTAGAGCTGAGAAGGAAAGTGCCGAGAGCAGCGTGTGTGCTGCTGCTTTGAGGGGTGCAGTTGAAGTTGTAGGCAGCAAGAGCTTTCTCAGCTGGCCCTTTTGTGAGCTCTGCTTTTGCCAGATGACTTCCATCTTACCCTCTTACCATCTTAGCCTCTCATTTTTGCATATCCCAAACCCCCTTCCAAACATCCAGCAGCTGCTTGTAAAGAAGAAGTCCTAGAACAAAAAGCCAGTGCTGCCTTTCATAGCCCCTTTGCTGTCTATGAAGTAGAGGAAAGAAGCTAGTGAGACGCACTTTCTTTCTCAACTCCATAGAGCGCATCCTTCTCTCAAGGTGGCAGAGTCCTTGGCGGAAGTGAAGCATCTGCAGCTGCAGTTCAGACTGAGAGATGTGCCAGGACAGGAAACATTTGCTGACCTTCCCTGTTCCCTGTGCAACATGATTCTCGCATCCCAGTCACTTTCACATACCTTCGGTATCCCTGAGTCCAAGCAGCTAAAGCTCACAGAGACAGAAGTGTCAGGAAGGAAAACGTTGCAAAAGCACCCCCTTCTCTTATCAGCATATAAATTGTGCACAACAGGCTGCGGCACCGAACCTTCCTTCTCAGATAGACATGCCATCACACTTTTCACTCTTGCAGCTCGGTTGAAAAGCTCCAGCAGCTGCTCCCGCAATAGCAAAAGGTTCTAGAAGTGAAAGCCAGTTTGGGGCTGCACCTTCTCCTTGCCGCATGTAAGCCACACCAAACTCCCTGATGCACTCTGTCCTCCCCTTCTCAAAGGAGTAGACGGTGGCATCAGGACACACCTGTGTCCCAGCAGCTGGGTGCCCAGCCGGGAGCAGGAGCAGGGCTGGGGCTGCTCCCAAAGTTGCCCCGCCCCAATGCCAGAGCCGGACATATGCTGAGGGGGGGCTGGATCAGGCTTTATTGTCCAGCTGCATGCCAGGAGTGAGCACAAAATCTACCTGCATTCTCTGCAGCATGCCATCCTGGAGCAGAGCCATTGCCAAAGGAAGCCGTGAGCCCGTGCCAAGCCAGTGCCGGAGTGGGATCCTAGCAGCACCTGTGGAAGCCGGGAGAGAGGAGCCCACCTGGAGCAGGTTCGTGCAGGATTAATCATCCCGTGGCTTCCCACCAGGGTCCTGTTGCTTCCAAAAGGCCCCACAGTGTCACTGTGGCCCCTCGGTTCCACCAGGTTCCATAGCGTCACTGTGGTGCCCAGGGTTCCGTCAGCTTCGCCAGCATCCCCACGGTCTGCAGAGCTCCCCGAGCTTCTGTGGTGTCACAGTGGAGGCAGGGTTGCATCAGGTTCCATAGCATCAGCACGGTCTCCAGGGCTCCCAGAGGTTCTGTGGTGTCACAGTGGAGGCAGGGTTGCATCAGGTTCCATAGCATCACCACAGTCTCCAGGGCTCCCTGAGCTTCTGTGGTGTCACAGTGGAGGCAGGGTTGCATCAGGTTCCATAGCATCAGCACGGTCTCCAGGGCTCCCAGAGGTTCTGTGGTGTCACAGAGGAGGCAGGGTTGCATCAGGTTCCATAGCATCACCACGGTCTCCAGGGCTCCAAGAGCTTCTGTGGTGTCACAGAGGAGGCAGGGTTGCATCAGGTTCAATAGCATCAGCACGGTCTCCAGGGCTCCCCTGAGCTTCTGTGGTGGTGTCACAGAGGAGGCAGGCTTCCTTGTAGTTCCCCAGCATCACAAAGGCTCTCCTGGGAGCCACGGGTCACAAAGCACCGTGGGCTCTGTGCAGCCCCGCTGTGTCACAATGGCCGCTGGCTTCCACGAGCCCCCGCAGTGTCCCAGTGGGCCCCGTGGCTTTAGGAGTGGGTGGCTGGGAGTTGGTGCCAGCGGCTGGGGGAGCAGCAGCAGGGACTGTGTGTGGACAGTGCCATGGCCACTTGTGTGGCCACTGGTGTCTCTGTGCCAGGCACAGCCGTGGTGTGTAACACCGGCTCTGGGTCCTTTGGCTGTGCAGGTGGCAGTCACGGCCTGGAGCAGGGCTGCTCCCGGGGGACAGCCTGGGGCAGGAGGCTGCTGGAGATTCATTCCCCACACTCCTTGTCATGAGGTGCTCAGAGTGATTGGAAAGGCTGTTGGCAGCAGGCAGTTCTCTGGGTTCAAGCTGTGGAGCTGTCAGCGGGAATGCAAAGGCCAAGCTGGTGAGCCTTTTGTCCTGGTGCCTTTAGTGTGTGAGCAGTCCCTGGTGCCGTTGTCTTTGGATCCTGAGTGTGGGAGAGGCAAGGCTTAGGATGGTGCGTAGAGCTGAGAAGGAAAGTGCCGAGAGCAGCGTGTGTGCTGCTGCTTTGAGGGGTGCAGTTGAAGTTGTAGGCAGCAAGAGCTTTCTCAGCTGGCCCTTTTGTGAGCTCTGCTTTTGCCAGATGACTTCCATCTTACCCTCTTACCATCTTAGCCTCTCATTTTTGCATATCCCAAACCCCCTTCCAAACATCCAGCAGCTGCTTGTAAAGAAGAAGTCCTAGAACAAAAAGCCAGTGCTGCCTTTCATAGCCCCTTTGCTGTCTATGAAGTAGAGGAAAGAAGCTAGTGAGACGCACTTTCTTTCTCAACTCCATAGAGCGCATCCTTCTCTCAAGGTGGCAGAGTCCTTGGCGGAAGTGAAGCATCTGCAGCTGCAGTTCAGACTGAGAGATGTGCCAGGACAGGAAACATTTGCTGACCTTCCCTGTTCCCTGTGCAACATGATTCTCGCATCCCAGTCACTTTCACATACCTTCGGTATCCCTGAGTCCAAGCAGCTAAAGCTCACAGAGACAGAAGTGTCAGGAAGGAAAACGTTCCAAAAGCACCCCCTTCTCTTATCAGCATATAAATTGTGCACAACAGGCTGCGGCACCGAACCTTCCTTCTCAGATAGACATGCCATCACACTTTTCACTCTTGCAGCTCGGTTGAAAAGCTCCAGCAGCTGCTCCCGCAATAGCAAAAGGTTCTAGAAGTGAAAGCCAGTTTGGGGCTGCACCTTCTCCTTGCCGCATGTAAGCCACACCAAACTCCCTGATGCACTCTGTCCTCCCCTTCTCAAAGGAGTAGACGGTGGCATCAGGACACACCTGTGTCCCAGCAGCTGGGTGCCCAGCCGGGAGCAGGAGCAGGGCTGGGGCTGCTCCCAAAGTTGCCCCGCCCCAATGCCAGAGCCGGACATATGCTGAGGGGGGGCTGGATCAGGCTTTATTGTCCAGCTGCATGCCAGGAGTGAGCACAAAATCTACCTGCATTCTCTGCAGCATGCCATCCTGGAGCAGAGCCATTGCCAAAGGAAGCCGTGAGCCCGTGCCAAGCCAGTGCCGGAGTGGGATCCTAGCAGCACCTGTGGAAGCCGGGAGAGAGGAGCCCACCTGGAGCAGGTTCGTGCAGGATTAATCATCCCGTGGCTTCCCACCAGGGTCCTGTTGCTTCCAAAAGGCCCCACAGTGTCACTGTGGCCCCTCGGTTCCACCAGGTTCCATAGCGTCACTGTGGTGCCCAGGGTTCCGTCAGCTTCGCCAGCATCCCCACGGTCTGCAGAGGTCCCCGAGCTTCTGTGGTGTCACAGTGGAGGCAGGGTTGCATCAGGTTCCATAGCATCAGCACGGTCTCCAGGGCTCCCAGAGGTTCTGTGGTGTCACAGAGGAGGCAGGGTTGCATCAGGTTCCATAGCATCACCACAGTCTCCAGGGCTCCCTGAGCTTCTGTGGTGTCACAGTGGAGGCAGGGTTGCATCAGGTTCCATAGCATCACCACGGTCTCCAGGGCTCCCCTGAGCTTCTGTGGTGGTGTCACAGAGGAGCCAGGCTTCCTTGTAGTTCCCCAGCATCACAAAGGCTCTCCTGGGAGCCACGGGTCACAAAGCACCGTGGGCTCTGTGCAGCCCCGCTGTGTCACAATGGCCGCTGGCTTCCACGAGCCCCCGCAGTGTCCCAGTGGGCCCCGTAGCTTTAGGAGTGGGTGGCTGGGAGTTGGTGCCAGCGGCTGGGGGAGCAGCAGCAGGGACTGTGTGTGGACAGTGCCATGGCCACTTGTGTGGCCACTGGTGTCTCTGTGCCAGGCACAGCCGTGGTGTGTAACACCGGCTCTGGGTCCTTTGGCTGTGCAGGTGGCAGTCACGGCCTGGAGCAGGGCTGCTCCCGGGGGACAGCCTGGGGCAGGAGGCTGCTGGAGATTCATTCCCCACACTCCTTGTCATGAGGTGCTCAGAGTGATTGGAAAGGCTGTTGGCAGCAGGCAGTTCTCTGGGTTCAAGCTGTGGAGCTGTCAGCGGGAATGCAAAGGCCAAGCTGGTGAGCCTTTTGTCCTGGTGCCTTTAGTGTGTGAGCAGTCCCTGGTGCCGTTGTCTTTGGATCCTGAGTGTGGGAGAGGCAAGGCTTAGGATGGTGCGTAGAGCTGAGAAGGAAAGTGCCGAGAGCAGCGTGTGTGCTGCTGCTTTGAGGGGTGCAGTTGAAGTTGTAGGCAGCAAGAGCTTTCTCAGCTGGCCCTTTTGTGAGCTCTGCTTTTGCCAGATGACTTCCATCTTACCCTCTTACCATCTTAGCCTCTCATTTTTGCATATCCCAAACCCCCTTCCAAACATCCAGCAGCTGCTTGTAAAGAAGAAGTCCTAGAACAAAAAGCCAGTGCTGCCTTTCATAGCCCCTTTGCTGTCTATGAAGTAGAGGAAAGAAGCTAGTGAGACGCACTTTCTTTCTCAACTCCATAGAGCGCATCCTTCTCTCAAGGTGGCAGAGTCCTTGGCGGAAGTGAAGCATCTGCAGCTGCAGTTCAGACTGAGAGATGTGCCAGGACAGGAAACATTTGCTGACCTTCCCTGTTCCCTGTGCAACATGATTCTCGCATCCCAGTCACTTTCACATACCTTCGGTATCCCTGAGTCCAAGCAGCTAAAGCTCACAGAGACAGAAGTGTCAGGAAGGAAAACGTTCCAAAAGCACCCCCTTCTCTTATCAGCATATAAATTGTGCACAACAGGCTGCGGCACCGAACCTTCCTTCTCAGATAGACATGCCATCACACTTTTCACTCTTGCAGCTCGGTTGAAAAGCTCCAGCAGCTGCTCCCGCAATAGCAAAAGGTTCTAGAAGTGAAAGCCAGTTTGGGGCTGCACCTTCTCCTTGCCGCATGTAAGCCACACCAAACTCCCTGATGCACTCTGTCCTCCCCTTCTCAAAGGAGTAGACGGTGGCATCAGGACACACCTGTGTCCCAGCAGCTGGGTGCCCAGCCGGGAGCAGGAGCAGGGCTGGGGCTGCTCCCAAAGTTGCCCCGCCCCAATGCCAGAGCCGGACATATGCTGAGGGGGGGCTGGATCAGGCTTTATTGTCCAGCTGCATGCCAGGAGTGAGCACAAAATCTACCTGCATTCTCTGCAGCATGCCATCCTGGAGCAGAGCCATTGCCAAAGGAAGCCGTGAGCCCGTGCCAAGCCAGTGCCGGAGTGGGATCCTAGCAGCACCTGTGGAAGCCGGGAGAGAGGAGCCCACCTGGAGCAGGTTCATGCAGGATTAATCATCCCGTGGCTTCCCACCAGGGTCCTGTTGCTTCCAAAAAGCCCCACAGTGTCACTGTGGCCCCTCGGTTCCACCAGGTTCCATAGCGTCACTGTGGTGCCCAGGGTTCCGTCAGCTTCGCCAGCATCCCCACGGTCTGCAGAGGTCCCCGAGCTTCTGTGGTGTCACAGTGGAGGCAGGGTTGCATCAGGTTCCATAGCATCACCACAGTCTCCAGGGCTCCCTGAGCTTCTGTGGTGTCACAGTGGAGGCAGGGTTGCATCAGGTTCCATAGCATCAGCACGGTCTCCAGGGCTCCCAGAGGTTCTGTGGTGTCACAGAGGAGGCAGGGTTGCATCAGGTTCCATAGCATCACCACGGTCTCCAGGGCTCCAAGAGCTTCTGTGGTGTCACAGAGGAGGCAGGGTTGCATCAGGTTCAATAGCATCAGCACGGTCTCCAGGGCTCCCCTGAGCTTCTGTGGTGGTGTCACAGAGGAGCCAGTAGTTCCCCAGCATCACAAAGGCTCTCCTGGGAGCCACGGGTCACAAAGCACCGTGGGCTCTGTGCAGCCCCGCTGTGTCACAATGGCCGCTGGCTTCCACGAGCCCCCGCAGTGTCCCAGTGGGCCCCGTGGCTTTAGGAGTGGGTGGCTGGGAGTTGGTGCCAGCGGCTGGGGGAGCAGCAGCAGGGACTGTGTGTGGACAGTGCCATGGCCACTTGTGTGGCCACTGGTGTCTCTGTGCCAGGCACAGCCGTGGTGTGTAACACCGGCTCTGGGTCCTTTGGCTGTGCAGGTGGCAGTCACGGCCTGGAGCAGGGCTGCTCCCGGGGGACAGCCTGGGGCAGGAGGCTGCTGGAGATTCATTCCCCACACTCCTTGTCATGAGGTGCTCAGAGTGATTGGAAAGGCTGTTGGCAGCAGGCAGTTCTCTGGGTTCAAGCTGTGGAGCTGTCAGCGGGAATGCAAAGGCCAAGCTGGTGAGCCTTTTGTCCTGGTGCCTTTAGTGTGTGAGCAGTCCCTGGTGCCGTTGTCTTTGGATCCTGAGTGTGGGAGAGGCAAGGCTTAGGATGGTGCGTAGAGCTGAGAAGGAAAGTGCCGAGAGCAGCGTGTGTGCTGCTGCTTTGAGGGGTGCAGTTGAAGTTGTAGGCAGCAAGAGCTTTCTCAGCTGGCCCTTTTGTGAGCTCTGCTTTTGCCAGATGACTTCCATCTTACCCTCTTACCATCTTAGCCTCTCATTTTTGCATATCCCAAACCCCCTTCCAAACATCCAGCAGCTGCTTGTAAAGAAGAAGTCCTAGAACAAAAAGCCAGTGCTGCCTTTCATAGCCCCTTTGCTGTCTATGAAGTAGAGGAAAGAAGCTAGTGAGACGCACTTTCTTTCTCAACTCCATAGAGCGCATCCTTCTCTCAAGGTGGCAGAGTCCTTGGCGGAAGTGAAGCATCTGCAGCTGCAGTTCAGACTGAGAGATGTGCCAGGACAGGAAACATTTGCTGACCTTCCCTGTTCCCTGTGCAACATGATTCTCGCATCCCAGTCACTTTCACATACCTTCGGTATCCCTGAGTCCAAGCAGCTAAAGCTCACAGAGACAGAAGTGTCAGGAAGGAAAACGTTGCAAAAGCACCCCCTTCTCTTATCAGCATATAAATTGTGCACAACAGGCTGCGGCACCGAACCTTCCTTCTCAGATAGACATGCCATCACACTTTTCACTCTTGCAGCTCGGTTGAAAAGCTCCAGCAGCTGCTCCCGCAATAGCAAAAGGTTCTAGAAGTGAAAGCCAGTTTGGGGCTGCACCTTCTCCTTGCCGCATGTAAGCCACACCAAACTCCCTGATGCACTCTGTCCTCCCCTTCTCAAAGGAGTAGACGGTGGCATCAGGACACACCTGTGTCCCAGCAGCTGGGTGCCCAGCCGGGAGCAGGAGCAGGGCTGGGGCTGCTCCCAAAGTTGCCCCGCCCCAATGCCAGAGCCGGACATATGCTGAGGGGGGGCTGGATCAGGCTTTATTGTCCAGCTGCATGCCAGGAGTGAGCACAAAATCTACCTGCATTCTCTGCAGCATGCCATCCTGGAGCAGAGCCATTGCCAAAGGAAGCCGTGAGCCCGTGCCAAGCCAGTGCCGGAGTGGGATCCTAGCAGCACCTGTGGAAGCCGGGAGAGAGGAGCCCACCTGGAGCAGGTTCGTGCAGGATTAATCATCCCGTGGCTTCCCACCAGGGTCCTGTTGCTTCCAAAAGGCCCCACAGTGTCACTGTGGCCCCTCGGTTCCACCAGGTTCCATAGCGTCACTGTGGTGCCCAGGGTTCCGTCAGCTTCGCCAGCATCCCCACGGTCTGCAGAGCTCCCCGAGCTTCTGTGGTGTCACAGTGGAGGCAGGGTTGCATCAGGTTCCATAGCATCAGCACGGTCTCCAGGGCTCCCAGAGGTTCTGTGGTGTCACAGTGGAGGCAGGGTTGCATCAGGTTCCATAGCATCACCACAGTCTCCAGGGCTCCCTGAGCTTCTGTGGTGTCACAGTGGAGGCAGGGTTGCATCAGGTTCCATAGCATCAGCACGGTCTCCAGGGCTCCCAGAGGTTCTGTGGTGTCACAGAGGAGGCAGGGTTGCATCAGGTTCCATAGCATCAGCACGGTCTCCAGGGCTCCAAGAGCTTCTGTGGTGTCACAGAGGAGGCAGGGTTGCATCAGGTTCAATAGCATCAGCACGGTCTCCAGGGCTCCCCTGAGCTTCTGTGGTGGTGTCACAGAGGAGCCAGGCTTCCTTGTAGTTCCCCAGCATCACAAAGGCTCTCCTGGGAGCCACGGGTCACAAAGCACCGTGGGCTCTGTGCAGCCCCGCTGTGTCACAATGGCCGCTGGCTTCCACGAGCCCCCGCAGTGTCCCAGTGGGCCCCGTGGCTTTAGGAGTGGGTGGCTGGGAGTTGGTGCCAGCGGCTGGGGGAGCAGCAGCAGGGACTGTGTGTGGACAGTGCCATGGCCACTTGTGTGGCCACTGGTGTCTCTGTGCCAGGCACAGCCGTGGTGTGTAACACCGGCTCTGGGTCCTTTGGCTGTGCAGGTGGCAGTCACGGCCTGGAGCAGGGCTGCTCCCGGGGGACAGCCTGGGGCAGGAGGCTGCTGGAGATTCATTCCCCACACTCCTTGTCATGAGGTGCTCAGAGTGATTGGAAAGGCTGTTGGCAGCAGGCAGTTCTCTGGGTTCAAGCTGTGGAGCTGTCAGCGGGAATGCAAAGGCCAAGCTGGTGAGCCTTTTGTCCTGGTGCCTTTAGTGTGTGAGCAGTCCCTGGTGCCGTTGTCTTTGGATCCTGAGTGTGGGAGAGGCAAGGCTTAGGATGGTGCGTAGAGCTGAGAAGGAAAGTGCCGAGAGCAGCGTGTGTGCTGCTGCTTTGAGGGGTGCAGTTGAAGTTGTAGGCAGCAAGAGCTTTCTCAGCTGGCCCTTTTGTGAGCTCTGCTTTTGCCAGATGACTTCCATCTTACCCTCTTACCATCTTAGCCTCTCATTTTTGCATATCCCAAACCCCCTTCCAAACATCCAGCAGCTGCTTGTAAAGAAGAAGTCCTAGAACAAAAAGCCAGTGCTGCCTTTCATAGCCCCTTTGCTGTCTATGAAGTAGAGGAAAGAAGCTAGTGAGACGCACTTTCTTTCTCAACTCCATAGAGCGCATCCTTCTCTCAAGGTGGCAGAGTCCTTGGCGGAAGTGAAGCATCTGCAGCTGCAGTTCAGACTGAGAGATGTGCCAGGACAGGAAACATTTGCTGACCTTCCCTGTTCCCTGTGCAACATGATTCTCGCATCCCAGTCACTTTCACATACCTTCGGTATCCCTGAGTCCAAGCAGCTAAAGCTCACAGAGACAGAAGTGTCAGGAAGGAAAACGTTCCAAAAGCACCCCCTTCTCTTATCAGCATATAAATTGTGCACAACAGGCTGCGGCACCGAACCTTCCTTCTCAGATAGACATGCCATCACACTTTTCACTCTTGCAGCTCGGTTGAAAAGCTCCAGCAGCTGCTCCCGCAATAGCAAAAGGTTCTAGAAGTGAAAGCCAGTTTGGGGCTGCACCTTCTCCTTGCCGCATGTAAGCCACACCAAACTCCCTGATGCACTCTGTCCTCCCCTTCTCAAAGGAGTAGACGGTGGCATCAGGACACACCTGTGTCCCAGCAGCTGGGTGCCCAGCCGGGAGCAGGAGCAGGGCTGGGGCTGCTCCCAAAGTTGCCCCGCCCCAATGCCAGAGCCGGACATATGCTGAGGGGGGGCTGGATCAGGCTTTATTGTCCAGCTGCATGCCAGGAGTGAGCACAAAATCTACCTGCATTCTCTGCAGCATGCCATCCTGGAGCAGAGCCATTGCCAAAGGAAGCCGTGAGCCCGTGCCAAGCCAGTGCCGGAGTGGGATCCTAGCAGCACCTGTGGAAGCCGGGAGAGAGGAGCCCACCTGGAGCAGGTTCGTGCAGGATTAATCATCCCGTGGCTTCCCACCAGGGTCCTGTTGCTTCCAAAAGGCCCCACAGTGTCACTGTGGCCCCTCGGTTCCACCAGGTTCCATAGCGTCACTGTGGTGCCCAGGGTTCCGTCAGCTTCGCCAGCATCCCCACGGTCTGCAGAGCTCCCCGAGCTTCTGTGGTGTCACAGTGGAGGCAGGGTTGCATCAGGTTCCATAGCATCAGCACGGTCTCCAGGGCTCCCAGAGGTTCTGTGGTGTCACAGTGGAGGCAGGGTTGCATCAGGTTCCATAGCATCACCACAGTCTCCAGGGCTCCCTGAGCTTCTGTGGTGTCACAGTGGAGGCAGGGTTGCATCAGGTTCCATAGCATCAGCACGGTCTCCAGGGCTCCCAGAGGTTCTGTGGTGTCACAGAGGAGGCAGGGTTGCATCAGGTTCCATAGCATCACCACGGTCTCCAGGGCTCCAAGAGCTTCTGTGGTGTCACAGAGGAGGCAGGGTTGCATCAGGTTCAATAGCATCAGCACGGTCTCCAGGGCTCCCCTGAGCTTCTGTGGTGGTGTCACAGAGGAGCCAGGCTTCCTTGTAGTTCCCCAGCATCACAAAGGCTCTCCTGGGAGCCACGGGTCACAAAGCACCGTGGGCTCTGTGCAGCCCCGCTGTGTCACAATGGCCGCTGGCTTCCACGAGCCCCCGCAGTGTCCCAGTGGGCCCCGTGGCTTTAGGAGTGGGTGGCTGGGAGTTGGTGCCAGCGGCTGGGGGAGCAGCAGCAGGGACTGTGTGTGGACAGTGCCATGGCCACTTGTGTGGCCACTGGTGTCTCTGTGCCAGGCACAGCCGTGGTGTGTAACACCGGCTCTGGGTCCTTTGGCTGTGCAGGTGGCAGTCACGGCCTGGAGCAGGGCTGCTCCCGGGGGACAGCCTGGGGCAGGAGGCTGCTGGAGATTCATTCCCCACACTCCTTGTCATGAGGTGCTCAGAGTGATTGGAAAGGCTGTTGGCAGCAGGCAGTTCTCTGGGTTCAAGCTGTGGAGCTGTCAGCGGGAATGCAAAGGCCAAGCTGGTGAGCCTTTTGTCCTGGTGCCTTTAGTGTGTGAGCAGTCCCTGGTGCCGTTGTCTTTGGATCCTGAGTGTGGGAGAGGCAAGGCTTAGGATGGTGCGTAGAGCTGAGAAGGAAAGTGCCGAGAGCAGCGTGTGTGCTGCTGCTTTGAGGGGTGCAGTTGAAGTTGTAGGCAGCAAGAGCTTTCTCAGCTGGCCCTTTTGTGAGCTCTGCTTTTGCCAGATGACTTCCATCTTACCCTCTTACCATCTTAGCCTCTCATTTTTGCATATCCCAAACCCCCTTCCAAACATCCAGCAGCTGCTTGTAAAGAAGAAGTCCTAGAACAAAAAGCCAGTGCTGCCTTTCATAGCCCCTTTGCTGTCTATGAAGTAGAGGAAAGAAGCTAGTGAGACGCACTTTCTTTCTCAACTCCATAGAGCGCATCCTTCTCTCAAGGTGGCAGAGTCCTTGGCGGAAGTGAAGCATCTGCAGCTGCAGTTCAGACTGAGAGATGTGCCAGGACAGGAAACATTTGCTGACCTTCCCTGTTCCCTGTGCAACATGATTCTCGCATCCCAGTCACTTTCACATACCTTCGGTATCCCTGAGTCCAAGCAGCTAAAGCTCACAGAGACAGAAGTGTCAGGAAGGAAAACGTTCCAAAAGCACCCCCTTCTCTTATCAGCATATAAATTGTGCACAACAGGCTGCGGCACCGAACCTTCCTTCTCAGATAGACATGCCATCACACTTTTCACTCTTGCAGCTCGGTTGAAAAGCTCCAGCAGCTGCTCCCGCAATAGCAAAAGGTTCTAGAAGTGAAAGCCAGTTTGGGGCTGCACCTTCTCCTTGCCGCATGTAAGCCACACCAAACTCCCTGATGCACTCTGTCCTCCCCTTCTCAAAGGAGTAGACGGTGGCATCAGGACACACCTGTGTCCCAGCAGCTGGGTGCCCAGCCGGGAGCAGGAGCAGGGCTGGGGCTGCTCCCAAAGTTGCCCCGCCCCAATGCCAGAGCCGGACATATGCTGAGGGGGGGCTGGATCAGGCTTTATTGTCCAGCTGCATGCCAGGAGTGAGCACAAAATCTACCTGCATTCTCTGCAGCATGCCATCCTGGAGCAGAGCCATTGCCAAAGGAAGCCGTGAGCCCGTGCCAAGCCAGTGCCGGAGTGGGATCCTAGCAGCACCTGTGGAAGCCGGGAGAGAGGAGCCCACCTGGAGCAGGTTCGTGCAGGATTAATCATCCCGTGGCTTCCCACCAGGGTCCTGTTGCTTCCAAAAGGCCCCACAGTGTCACTGTGGCCCCTCGGTTCCACCAGGTTCCATAGCGTCACTGTGGTGCCCAGGGTTCCGTCAGCTTCGCCAGCATCCCCACGGTCTGCAGAGCTCCCCGAGCTTCTGTGGTGTCACAGTGGAGGCAGGGTTGCATCAGGTTCCATAGCATCAGCACGGTCTCCAGGGCTCCCAGAGGTTCTGTGGTGTCACAGTGGAGGCAGGGTTGCATCAGGTTCCATAGCATCACCACAGTCTCCAGGGCTCCCTGAGCTTCTGTGGTGTCACAGTGGAGGCAGGGTTGCATCAGGTTCCATAGCATCAGCACGGTCTCCAGGGCTCCCAGAGGTTCTGTGGTGTCACAGAGGAGGCAGGGTTGCATCAGGTTCCATAGCATCACCACGGTCTCCAGGGCTCCAAGAGCTTCTGTGGTGTCACAGAGGAGGCAGGGTTGCATCAGGTTCAATAGCATCAGCACGGTCTCCAGGGCTCCCCTGAGCTTCTGTGGTGGTGTCACAGAGGAGCCAGGCTTCCTTGTAGTTCCCCAGCATCACAAAGGCTCTCCTGGGAGCCACGGGTCACAAAGCACCGTGGGCTCTGTGCAGCCCCGCTGTGTCACAATGGCCGCTGGCTTCCACGAGCCCCCGCAGTGTCCCAGTGGGCCCCGTGGCTTTAGGAGTGGGTGGCTGGGAGTTGGTGCCAGCGGCTGGGGGAGCAGCAGCAGGGACTGTGTGTGGACAGTGCCATGGCCACTTGTGTGGCCACTGGTGTCTCTGTGCCAGGCACAGCCGTGGTGTGTAACACCGGCTCTGGGTCCTTTGGCTGTGCAGGTGGCAGTCACGGCCTGGAGCAGGGCTGCTCCCGGGGGACAGCCTGGGGCAGGAGGCTGCTGGAGATTCATTCCCCACACTCCTTGTCATGAGGTGCTCAGAGTGATTGGAAAGGCTGTTGGCAGCAGGCAGTTCTCTGGGTTCAAGCTGTGGAGCTGTCAGCGGGAATGCAAAGGCCAAGCTGGTGAGCCTTTTGTCCTGGTGCCTTTAGTGTGTGAGCAGTCCCTGGTGCCGTTGTCTTTGGATCCTGAGTGTGGGAGAGGCAAGGCTTAGGATGGTGCGTAGAGCTGAGAAGGAAAGTGCCGAGAGCAGCGTGTGTGCTGCTGCTTTGAGGGGTGCAGTTGAAGTTGTAGGCAGCAAGAGCTTTCTCAGCTGGCCCTTTTGTGAGCTCTGCTTTTGCCAGATGACTTCCATCTTACCCTCTTACCATCTTAGCCTCTCATTTTTGCATATCCCAAACCCCCTTCCAAACATCCAGCAGCTGCTTGTAAAGAAGAAGTCCTAGAACAAAAAGCCAGTGCTGCCTTTCATAGCCCCTTTGCTGTCTATGAAGTAGAGGAAAGAAGCTAGTGAGACGCACTTTCTTTCTCAACTCCATAGAGCGCATCCTTCTCTCAAGGTGGCAGAGTCCTTGGCGGAAGTGAAGCATCTGCAGCTGCAGTTCAGACTGAGAGATGTGCCAGGACAGGAAACATTTGCTGACCTTCCCTGTTCCCTGTGCAACATGATTCTCGCATCCCAGTCACTTTCACATACCTTCGGTATCCCTGAGTCCAAGCAGCTAAAGCTCACAGAGACAGAAGTGTCAGGAAGGAAAACGTTCCAAAAGCACCCCCTTCTCTTATCAGCATATAAATTGTGCACAACAGGCTGCGGCACCGAACCTTCCTTCTCAGATAGACATGCCATCACACTTTTCACTCTTGCAGCTCGGTTGAAAAGCTCCAGCAGCTGCTCCCGCAATAGCAAAAGGTTCTAGAAGTGAAAGCCAGTTTGGGGCTGCACCTTCTCCTTGCCGCATGTAAGCCACACCAAACTCCCTGATGCACTCTGTCCTCCCCTTCTCAAAGGAGTAGACGGTGGCATCAGGACACACCTGTGTCCCAGCAGCTGGGTGCCCAGCCGGGAGCAGGAGCAGGGCTGGGGCTGCTCCCAAAGTTGCCCCGCCCCAATGCCAGAGCCGGACATATGCTGAGGGGGGGCTGGATCAGGCTTTATTGTCCAGCTGCATGCCAGGAGTGAGCACAAAATCTACCTGCATTCTCTGCAGCATGCCATCCTGGAGCAGAGCCATTGCCAAAGGAAGCCGTCAGCCCGTGCCAAGCCAGTGCCGGAGTGGGATCCTAGCAGCACCTGTGGAAGCCGGGAGAGAGGAGCCCACCTGGAGCAGGTTCGTGCAGGATTAATCATCCCGTGGCTTCCCACCAGGGTCCTGTTGCTTCCAAAAGGCCCCACAGTGTCACTGTGGCCCCTCGGTTCCACCAGGTTCCATAGCGTCACTGTGGTGTCCAGGGTTCCGTCAGCTTCGCCAGCATCCCCACGGTCTGCAGAGCTCCCCGAGCTTCTGTGGTGTCACAGTGGAGGCAGGGTTGCATCAGGTTCCATAGCATCAGCACGGTCTCCAGGGCTCCCAGAGGTTCTGTGGTGTCACAGTGGAGGCAGGGTTGCATCAGGTTCCATAGCATCACCACAGTCTCCAGGGCTCCCTGAGCTTCTGTGGTGTCACAGTGGAGGCAGGGTTGCATCAGGTTCCATAGCATCAGCACGGTCTCCAGGGCTCCCAGAGGTTCTGTGGTGTTACAGAGGAGGCAGGGTTGCATCAGGTTCCATAGCATCACCACGGTCTCCAGGGCTCCAAGAGCTTCTGTGGTGTCACAGAGGAGGCAGGGTTGCATCAGGTTCAATAGCATCAGCACAGTCTCAAGGGCTCCCCTGAGCTTCTGTGGTGGTGTCACAGAGGAGCCAGGCTTCCTTGTAGTTCCCCAGCATCACAAAGGCTCTCCTGGGAGCCACGGGTCACAAAGCACCGTGGGCTCTGTGCAGCCCCGCTGTGTCACAATGGCCGCTGGCTTCCACGAGCCCCCGCAATGTCCCAGTGGGCCCCGTGGCTTTAGGAGTGGGTGGCTGGGAGTTGGTGCCAGCGGCTGGGGGAGCAGCAGCAGGGACTGTGTGTGGACAGTGCCATGGCCACTTGTGTGGCCACCGGTGTCTCTGTGCCAGGCACAGCCGTGGTGTGTAACACCGGCTCTGGGTCCTTTGGCTGTGCAGGTGGCAGTCACGGCCTGGAGCAGGGCTGCTCCCGGGGGACAGCCTGGGGCAGGAGGCTGCTGGAGATTCATTCCCCACACTCCTTGTCATGAGGTGCTCAGAGTGATTGGAAAGGCTGTTGGCAGCAGGCAGTTCTCTGGGTTCAAGCTGTGGAGCTGTCAGCGGGAATGCAAAGGCCAAGCTGGTGAGCCTTTTGTCCTGGTGCCTTTAGTGTGTGAGCAGTCCCTGGTGCCGTTGTCTTTGGATCCTGAGTGTGGGAGAGGCAAGGCTTAGGATGGTGCGTAGAGCTGAGAAGGAAAGTGCCGAGAGCAGCGTGTGTGCTGCTGCTTTGAGGGGTGCAGTTGAAGTTGTAGGCAGCAAGAGCTTTCTCAGCTGGCCCTTTTGTGAGCTCTGCTTTTGCCAGATGACTTCCATCTTACCCTCTTACCATCTTAGCCTCTCATTTTTGCATATCCCAAACCCCCTTCCAAACATCCAGCAGCTGCTTGTAAAGAAGAAGTCCTAGAACAAAAAGCCAGTGCTGCCTTTCATAGCCCCTTTGCTGTCTATGAAGTAGAGGAAAGAAGCTAGTGAGACGCACTTTCTTTCTCAACTCCATAGAGCGCATCCTTCTCTCAAGGTGGCAGAGTCCTTGGCGGAAGTGAAGCATCTGCAGCTGCAGTTCAGACTGAGAGATGTGCCAGGACAGGAAACATTTGCTGACCTTCCCTGTTCCCTGTGCAACATGATTCTCGCATCCCAGTCACTTTCACATACCTTCGGTATCCCTGAGTCCAAGCAGCTAAAGCTCACAGAGACAGAAGTGTCAGGAAGGAAAACGTTGCAAAAGCACCCCCTTCTCTTATCAGCATATAAATTGTGCACAACAGGCTGCGGCACCGAACCTTCCTTCTCAGATAGACATGCCATCACACTTTTCACTCTTGCAGCTCGGTTGAAAAGCTCCAGCAGCTGCTCCCGCAATAGCAAAAGGTTCTAGAAGTGAAAGCCAGTTTGGGGCTGCACCTTCTCCTTGCCGCATGTAAGCCACACCAAACTCCCTGATGCACTCTGTCCTCCCCTTCTCAAAGGAGTAGACGGTGGCATCAGGACACACCTGTGTCCCAGCAGCTGGGTGCCCAGCCGGGAGCAGGAGCAGGGCTGGGGCTGCTCCCAAAGTTGCCCCGCCCCAATGCCAGAGCCGGACATATGCTGAGGGGGGGCTGGATCAGGCTTTATTGTCCAGCTGCATGCCAGGAGTGAGCACAAAATCTACCTGCATTCTCTGCAGCATGCCATCCTGGAGCAGAGCCATTGCCAAAGGAAGCCGTCAGCCCGTGCCAAGCCAGTGCCGGAGTGGGATCCTAGCAGCACCTGTGGAAGCCGGGAGAGAGGAGCCCACCTGGAGCAGGTTCGTGCAGGATTAATCATCCCGTGGCTTCCCACCAGGGTCCTGTTGCTTCCAAAAGGCCCCACAGTGTCACTGTGGCCCCTCGGTTCCACCAGGTTCCATAGCGTCACTGTGGTGTCCAGGGTTCCGTCAGCTTCGCCAGCATCCCCACGGTCTGCAGAGCTCCCCGAGCTTCTGTGGTGTCACAGTGGAGGCAGGGTTGCATCAGGTTCCATAGCATCAGCACGGTCTCCAGGGCTCCCAGAGGTTCTGTGGTGTCACAGTGGAGGCAGGGTTGCATCAGGTTCCATAGCATCACCACAGTCTCCAGGGCTCCCTGAGCTTCTGTGGTGTCACAGTGGAGGCAGGGTTGCATCAGGTTCCATAGCATCAGCACGGTCTCCAGGGCTCCCAGAGGTTCTGTGGTGTTACAGAGGAGGCAGGGTTGCATCAGGTTCCATAGCATCACCACGGTCTCCAGGGCTCCAAGAGCTTCTGTGGTGTCACAGAGGAGGCAGGGTTGCATCAGGTTCAATAGCATCAGCACAGTCTCAAGGGCTCCCCTGAGCTTCTGTGGTGGTGTCACAGAGGAGCCAGGCTTCCTTGTAGTTCCCCAGCATCACAAAGGCTCTCCTGGGAGCCACGGGTCACAAAGCACCGTGGGCTCTGTGCAGCCCCGCTGTGTCACAATGGCCGCTGGCTTCCACGAGCCCCCGCAATGTCCCAGTGGGCCCCGTGGCTTTAGGAGTGGGTGGCTGGGAGTTGGTGCCAGCGGCTGGGGGAGCAGCAGCAGGGACTGTGTGTGGACAGTGCCATGGCCACTTGTGTGGCCACCGGTGTCTCTGTGCCAGGCACAGCCGTGGTGTGTAACACCGGCTCTGGGTCCTTTGGCTGTGCAGGTGGCAGTCACGGCCTGGAGCAGGGCTGCTCCCGGGGGACAGCCTGGGGCAGGAGGCTGCTGGAGATTCATTCCCCACACTCCTTGTCATGAGGTGCTCAGAGTGATTGGAAAGGCTGTTGGCAGCAGGCAGTTCTCTGGGTTCAAGCTGTGGAGCTGTCAGCGGGAATGCAAAGGCCAAGCTGGTGAGCCTTTTGTCCTGGTGCCTTTAGTGTGTGAGCAGTCCCTGGTGCCGTTGTCTTTGGATCCTGAGTGTGGGAGAGGCAAGGCTTAGGATGGTGCGTAGAGCTGAGAAGGAAAGTGCCGAGAGCAGCGTGTGTGCTGCTGCTTTGAGGGGTGCAGTTGAAGTTGTAGGCAGCAAGAGCTTTCTCAGCTGGCCCTTTTGTGAGCTCTGCTTTTGCCAGATGACTTCCATCTTACCCTCTTACCATCTTAGCCTCTCATTTTTGCATATCCCAAACCCCCTTCCAAACATCCAGCAGCTGCTTGTAAAGAAGAAGTCCTAGAACAAAAAGCCAGTGCTGCCTTTCATAGCCCCTTTGCTGTCTATGAAGTAGAGGAAAGAAGCTAGTGAGACGCACTTTCTTTCTCAACTCCATAGAGCGCATCCTTCTCTCAAGGTGGCAGAGTCCTTGGCGGAAGTGAAGCATCTGCAGCTGCAGTTCAGACTGAGAGATGTGCCAGGACAGGAAACATTTGCTGACCTTCCCTGTTCCCTGTGCAACATGATTCTCGCATCCCAGTCACTTTCACATACCTTCGGTATCCCTGAGTCCAAGCAGCTAAAGCTCACAGAGACAGAAGTGTCAGGAAGGAAAACGTTCCAAAAGCACCCCCTTCTCTTATCAGCATATAAATTGTGCACAACAGGCTGCGGCACCGAACCTTCCTTCTCAGATAGACATGCCATCACACTTTTCACTCTTGCAGCTCGGTTGAAAAGCTCCAGCAGCTGCTCCCGCAATAGCAAAAGGTTCTAGAAGTGAAAGCCAGTTTGGGGCTGCACCTTCTCCTTGCCGCATGTAAGCCACACCAAACTCCCTGATGCACTCTGTCCTCCCCTTCTCAAAGGAGTAGACGGTGGCATCAGGACACACCTGTGTCCCAGCAGCTGGGTGCCCAGCCGGGAGCAGGAGCAGGGCTGGGGCTGCTCCCAAAGTTGCCCCGCCCCAATGCCAGAGCCGGACATATGCTGAGGGGGGGCTGGATCAGGCTTTATTGTCCAGCTGCATGCCAGGAGTGAGCACAAAATCTACCTGCATTCTCTGCAGCATGCCATCCTGGAGCAGAGCCATTGCCAAAGGAAGCCGTCAGCCCGTGCCAAGCCAGTGCCGGAGTGGGATCCTAGCAGCACCTGTGGAAGCCGGGAGAGAGGAGCCCACCTGGAGCAGGTTCGTGCAGGATTAATCATCCCGTGGCTTCCCACCAGGGTCCTGTTGCTTCCAAAAGGCCCCACAGTGTCACTGTGGCCCCTCGGTTCCACCAGGTTCCATAGCGTCACTGTGGTGTCCAGGGTTCCGTCAGCTTCGCCAGCATCCCCACGGTCTGCAGAGCTCCCCGAGCTTCTGTGGTGTCACAGTGGAGGCAGGGTTGCATCAGGTTCCATAGCATCAGCACGGTCTCCAGGGCTCCCAGAGGTTCTGTGGTGTCACAGTGGAGGCAGGGTTGCATCAGGTTCCATAGCATCACCACAGTCTCCAGGGCTCCCTGAGCTTCTGTGGTGTCACAGTGGAGGCAGGGTTGCATCAGGTTCCATAGCATCAGCACGGTCTCCAGGGCTCCCAGAGGTTCTGTGGTGTTACAGAGGAGGCAGGGTTGCATCAGGTTCCATAGCATCACCACGGTCTCCAGGGCTCCAAGAGCTTCTGTGGTGTCACAGAGGAGGCAGGGTTGCATCAGGTTCCATAGCATCAGCACAGTCTCAAGGGCTCCCCTGAGCTTCTGTGGTGGTGTCACAGAGGAGCCAGGCTTCCTTGTAGTTCCCCAGCATCACAAAGGCTCTCCTGGGAGCCACGGGTCACAAAGCACCGTGGGCTCTGTGCAGCCCCGCTGTGTCACAATGGCCGCTGGCTTCCACGAGCCCCCGCAATGTCCCAGTGGGCCCCGTGGCTTTAGGAGTGGGTGGCTGGGAGTTGGTGCCAGCGGCTGGGGGAGCAGCAGCAGGGACTGTGTGTGGACAGTGCCATGGCCACTTGTGTGGCCACCGGTGTCTCTGTGCCAGGCACAGCCGTGGTGTGTAACACCGGCTCTGGGTCCTTTGGCTGTGCAGGTGGCAGTCACGGCCTGGAGCAGGGCTGCTCCCGGGGGACAGCCTGGGGCAGGAGGCTGCTGGAGATTCATTCCCCACACTCCTTGTCATGAGGTGCTCAGAGTGATTGGAAAGGCTGTTGGCAGCAGGCAGTTCTCTGGGTTCAAGCTGTGGAGCTGTCAGCGGGAATGCAAAGGCCAAGCTGGTGAGCCTTTTGTCCTGGTGCCTTTAGTGTGTGAGCAGTCCCTGGTGCCGTTGTCTTTGGATCCTGAGTGTGGGAGAGGCAAGGCTTAGGATGGTGCGTAGAGCTGAGAAGGAAAGTGCCGAGAGCAGCGTGTGTGCTGCTGCTTTGAGGGGTGCAGTTGAAGTTGTAGGCAGCAAGAGCTTTCTCAGCTGGCCCTTTTGTGAGCTCTGCTTTTGCCAGATGACTTCCATCTTACCCTCTTACCATCTTAGCCTCTCATTTTTGCATATCCCAAACCCCCTTCCAAACATCCAGCAGCTGCTTGTAAAGAAGAAGTCCTAGAACAAAAAGCCAGTGCTGCCTTTCATAGCCCCTTTGCTGTCTATGAAGTAGAGGAAAGAAGCTAGTGAGACGCACTTTCTTTCTCAACTCCATAGAGCGCATCCTTCTCTCAAGGTGGCAGAGTCCTTGGCGGAAGTGAAGCATCTGCAGCTGCAGTTCAGACTGAGAGATGTGCCAGGACAGGAAACATTTGCTGACCTTCCCTGTTCCCTGTGCAACATGATTCTCGCATCCCAGTCACTTTCACATACCTTCGGTACCCCTGAGTCCAAGCAGCTAAAGCTCACAGAGACAGAAGTGTCAGGAAGGAAAACGTTCCAAAAGCACCCCCTTCTCTTATCAGCATATAAATTGTGCACAACAGGCTGCGGCACCGAACCTTCCTTCTCAGATAGACATGCCATCACACTTTTCACTCTTGCAGCTCGGTTGAAAAGCTCCAGCAGCTGCTCCCGCAATAGCAAAAGGTTCTAGAAGTGAAAGCCAGTTTGGGGCTGCACCTTCTCCTTGCCGCATGTAAGCCACACCAAACTCCCTGATGCACTCTGTCCTCCCCTTCTCAAAGGAGTAGACGGTGGCATCAGGACACACCTGTGTCCCAGCAGCTGGGTGCCCAGCCGGGAGCAGGAGCAGGGCTGGGGCTGCTCCCAAAGTTGCCCCGCCCCAATGCCAGAGCCGGACATATGCTGAGGGGGGGCTGGATCAGGCTTTATTGTCCAGCTGCATGCCAGGAGTGAGCACAAAATCTACCTGCATTCTCTGCAGCATGCCATCCTGGAGCAGAGCCATTGCCAAAGGAAGCCGTGAGCCCGTGCCAAGCCAGTGCCGGAGTGGGATCCTAGCAGCACCTGTGGAAGCCGGGAGAGAGGAGCCCACCTGGAGCAGGTTCGTGCAGGATTAATCATCCCGTGGCTTCCCACCAGGGTCCTGTTGCTTCCAAAAGGCCCCACAGTGTCACTGTGGCCCCTCGGTTCCACCAGGTTCCATAGCGTCACTGTGGTGCCCAGGGTTCCGTCAGCTTCGCCAGCATCCCCACGGTCTGCAGAGCTCCCCGAGCTTCTGTGGTGTCACAGTGGAGGCAGGGTTGCATCAGGTTCCATAGCATCAGCACGGTCTCCAGGGCTCCCAGAGGTTCTGTGGTGTCACAGTGGAGGCAGGGTTGCATCAGGTTCCATAGCATCACCACAGTCTCCAGGGCTCCCTGAGCTTCTGTGGTGTCACAGTGGAGGCAGGGTTGCATCAGGTTCCATAGCATCAGCACGGTCTCCAGGGCTCCCAGAGGTTCTGTGGTGTCACAGAGGAGGCAGGGTTGCATCAGGTTCCATAGCATCACCACGGTCTCCAGGGCTCCAAGAGCTTCTGTGGTGTCACAGAGGAGGCAGGGTTGCATCAGGTTCAATAGCATCAGCACGGTCTCCAGGGCTCCCCTGAGCTTCTGTGGTGGTGTCACAGAGGAGCCAGGCTTCCTTGTAGTTCCCCAGCATCACAAAGGCTCTCCTGGGAGCCACGGGTCACAAAGCACCGTGGGCTCTGTGCAGCCCCGCTGTGTCACAATGGCCGCTGGCTTCCACGAGCCCCCGCAGTGTCCCAGTGGGCCCCGTGGCTTTAGGAGTGGGTGGCTGGGAGTTGGTGCCAGCGGCTGGGGGAGCAGCAGCAGGGACTGTGTGTGGACAGTGCCATGGCCACTTGTGTGGCCACCGGTGTCTCTGTGCCAGGCACAGCCGTGGTGTGTAACACCGGCTCTGGGTCCTTTGGCTGTGCAGGTGGCAGTCACGGCCTGGAGCAGGGCTGCTCCCGGGGGACAGCCTGGGGCAGGAGGCTGCTGGAGATTCATTCCCCACACTCCTTGTCATGAGGTGCTCAGAGTGATTGGAAAGGCTGTTGGCAGCAGGCAGTTCTCTGGGTTCAAGCTGTGGAGCTGTCAGCGGGAATGCAAAGGCCAAGCTGGTGAGCCTTTTGTCCTGGTGCCTTTAGTGTGTGAGCAGTCCCTGGTGCCGTTGTCTTTGGATCCTGAGTGTGGGAGAGGCAAGGCTTAGGATGGTGCGTAGAGCTGAGAAGGAAAGTGCCGAGAGCAGCGTGTGTGCTGCTGCTTTGAGGGGTGCAGTTGAAGTTGTAGGCAGCAAGAGCTTTCTCAGCTGGCCCTTTTGTGAGCTCTGCTTTTGCCAGATGACTTCCATCTTACCCTCTTACCATCTTAGCCTCTCATTTTTGCATATCCCAAACCCCCTTCCAAACATCCAGCAGCTGCTTGTAAAGAAGAAGTCCTAGAACAAAAAGCCAGTGCTGCCTTTCATAGCCCCTTTGCTGTCTATGAAGTAGAGGAAAGAAGCTAGTGAGACGCACTTTCTTTCTCAACTCCATAGAGCGCATCCTTCTCTCAAGGTGGCAGAGTCCTTGGCGGAAGTGAAGCATCTGCAGCTGCAGTTCAGACTGAGAGATGTGCCAGGACAGGAAACATTTGCTGACCTTCCCTGTTCCCTGTGCAACATGATTCTCGCATCCCAGTCACTTTCACATACCTTCGGTACCCCTGAGTCCAAGCAGCTAAAGCTCACAGAGACAGAAGTGTCAGGAAGGAAAACGTTCCAAAAGCACCCCCTTCTCTTATCAGCATATAAATTGTGCACAACAGGCTGCGGCACCGAACCTTCCTTCTCAGATAGACATGCCATCACACTTTTCACTCTTGCAGCTCGGTTGAAAAGCTCCAGCAGCTGCTCCCGCAATAGCAAAAGGTTCTAGAAGTGAAAGCCAGTTTGGGGCTGCACCTTCTCCTTGCCGCATGTAAGCCACACCAAACTCCCTGATGCACTCTGTCCTCCCCTTCTCAAAGGAGTAGACGGTGGCATCAGGACACACCTGTGTCCCAGCAGCTGGGTGCCCAGCCGGGAGCAGGAGCAGGGCTGGGGCTGCTCCCAAAGTTGCCCCGCCCCAATGCCAGAGCCGGACATATGCTGAGGGGGGGCTGGATCAGGCTTTATTGTCCAGCTGCATGCCAGGAGTGAGCACAAAATCTACCTGCATTCTCTGCAGCATGCCATCCTGGAGCAGAGCCATTGCCAAAGGAAGCCGTGAGCCCGTGCCAAGCCAGTGCCGGAGTGGGATCCTAGCAGCACCTGTGGAAGCCGGGAGAGAGGAGCCCACCTGGAGCAGGTTCGTGCAGGATTAATCATCCCGTGGCTTCCCACCAGGGTCCTGTTGCTTCCAAAAGGCCCCACAGTGTCACTGTGGCCCCTCGGTTCCACCAGGTTCCATAGCGTCACTGTGGTGCCCAGGGTTCCGTCAGCTTCGCCAGCATCCCCACGGTCTGCAGAGCTCCCCGAGCTTCTGTGGTGTCACAGTGGAGGCAGGGTTGCATCAGGTTCCATAGCATCAGCACGGTCTCCAGGGCTCCCAGAGGTTCTGTGGTGTCACAGTGGAGGCAGGGTTGCATCAGGTTCCATAGCATCACCACAGTCTCCAGGGCTCCCTGAGCTTCTGTGGTGTCACAGTGGAGGCAGGGTTGCATCAGGTTCCATAGCATCAGCACGGTCTCCAGGGCTCCCAGAGGTTCTGTGGTGTCACAGAGGAGGCAGGGTTGCATCAGGTTCCATAGCATCACCACGGTCTCCAGGGCTCCAAGAGCTTCTGTGGTGTCACAGAGGAGGCAGGGTTGCATCAGGTTCAATAGCATCAGCACGGTCTCCAGGGCTCCCCTGAGCTTCTGTGGTGGTGTCACAGAGGAGCCAGGCTTCCTTGTAGTTCCCCAGCATCACAAAGGCTCTCCTGGGAGCCACGGGTCACAAAGCACCGTGGGCTCTGTGCAGCCCCGCTGTGTCACAATGGCCGCTGGCTTCCACGAGCCCCCGCAGTGTCCCAGTGGGCCCCGTGGCTTTAGGAGTGGGTGGCTGGGAGTTGGTGCCAGCGGCTGGGGGAGCAGCAGCAGGGACTGTGTGTGGACAGTGCCATGGCCACTTGTGTGGCCACTGGTGTCTCTGTGCCAGGCACAGCCGTGGTGTGTAACACCGGCTCTGGGTCCTTTGGCTGTGCAGGTGGCAGTCACGGCCTGGAGCAGGGCTGCTCCCGGGGGACAGCCTGGGGCAGGAGGCTGCTGGAGATTCATTCCCCACACTCCTTGTCATGAGGTGCTCAGAGTGATTGGAAAGGCTGTTGGCAGCAGGCAGTTCTCTGGGTTCAAGCTGTGGAGCTGTCAGCGGGAATGCAAAGGCCAAGCTGGTGAGCCTTTTGTCCTGGTGCCTTTAGTGTGTGAGCAGTCCCTGGTGCCGTTGTCTTTGGATCCTGAGTGTGGGAGAGGCAAGGCTTAGGATGGTGCGTAGAGCTGAGAAGGATAGTGCCGAGAGCAGCGTGTGTGCTGCTGCTTTGAGGGGTGCAGTTGAAGTTGTAGGCAGCAAGAGCTTTCTCAGCTGGCCCTTTTGTGAGCTCTGCTTTTGCCAGATGACTTCCATCTTACCCTCTTACCATCTTAGCCTCTCATTTTTGCATATCCCAAACCCCCTTCCAAACATCCAGCAGCTGCTTGTAAAGAAGAAGTCCTAGAACAAAAAGCCAGTGCTGCCTTTCATAGCCCCTTTGCTGTCTATGAAGTAGAGGAAAGAAGCTAGTGAGACGCACTTTCTTTCTCAACTCCATAGAGCGCATCCTTCTCTCAAGGTGGCAGAGTCCTTGGCGGAAGTGAAGCATCTGCAGCTGCAGTTCAGACTGAGAGATGTGCCAGGACAGGAAACATTTGCTGACCTTCCCTGTTCCCTGTGCAACATGATTCTCGCATCCCAGTCACTTTCACATACCTTCGGTATCCCTGAGTCCAAGCAGCTAAAGCTCACAGAGACAGAAGTGTCAGGAAGGAAAACGTTGCAAAAGCACCCCCTTCTCTTATCAGCATATAAATTGTGCACAACAGGCTGCGGCACCGAACCTTCCTTCTCAGATAGACATGCCATCACACTTTTCACTCTTGCAGCTCGGTTGAAAAGCTCCAGCAGCTGCTCCCGCAATAGCAAAAGGTTCTAGAAGTGAAAGCCAGTTTGGGGCTGCACCTTCTCCTTGCCGCATGTAAGCCACACCAAACTCCCTGATGCACTCTGTCCTCCCCTTCTCAAAGGAGTAGACGGTGGCATCAGGACACACCTGTGTCCCAGCAGCTGGGTGCCCAGCCGGGAGCAGGAGCAGGGCTGGGGCTGCTCCCAAAGTTGCCCCGCCCCAATGCCAGAGCCGGACATATGCTGAGGGGGGGCTGGATCAGGCTTTATTGTCCAGCTGCATGCCAGGAGTGAGCACAAAATCTACCTGCATTCTCTGCAGCATGCCATCCTGGAGCAGAGCCATTGCCAAAGGAAGCCGTGAGCCCGTGCCAAGCCAGTGCCGGAGTGGGATCCTAGCAGCACCTGTGGAAGCCGGGAGAGAGGAGCCCACCTGGAGCAGGTTCGTGCAGGATTAATCATCCCGTGGCTTCCCACCAGGGTCCTGTTGCTTCCAAAAGGCCCCACAGTGTCACTGTGGCCCCTCGGTTCCACCAGGTTCCATAGCGTCACTGTGGTGTCCAGGGTTCCGTCAGCTTCGCCAGCATCCCCACGGTCTGCAGAGCTCCCCGAGCTTCTGTGGTGTCACAGTGGAGGCAGGGTTGCATCAGGTTCCATAGCATCAGCACGGTCTCCAGGGCTCCCAGAGGTTCTGTGGTGTCACAGTGGAGGCAGGGTTGCATCAGGTTCCATAGCATCACCACAGTCTCCAGGGCTCCCTGAGCTTCTGTGGTGTCACAGTGGAGGCAGGGTTGCATCAGGTTCCATAGCATCAGCACGGTCTCCAGGGCTCCCAGAGGTTCTGTGGTGTTACAGAGGAGGCAGGGTTGCATCAGGTTCCATAGCATCACCACGGTCTCCAGGGCTCCAAGAGCTTCTGTGGTGTCACAGAGGAGGCAGGGTTGCATCAGGTTCAATAGCATCAGCACAGTCTCAAGGGCTCCCCTGAGCTTCTGTGGTGGTGTCACAGAGGAGCCAGGCTTCCTTGTAGTTCCCCAGCATCACAAAGGCTCTCCTGGGAGCCACGGGTCACAAAGCACCGTGGGCTCTGTGCAGCCCCGCTGTGTCACAATGGCCGCTGGCTTCCACGAGCCCCCTCAATGTCCCAGTGGGCCCCGTGGCTTTAGGAGTGGGTGGCTGGGAGTTGGTGCCAGCGGCTGGGGGAGCAGCAGCAGGGACTGTGTGTGGACAGTGCCATGGCCACTTGTGTGGCCACTGGTGTCTCTGTGCCAGGCACAGCCGTGGTGTGTAACACCGGCTCTGGGTCCTTTGGCTGTGCAGGTGGCAGTCACGGCCTGGAGCAGGGCTGCTCCCGGGGGACAGCCTGGGGCAGGAGGCTGCTGGAGATTCATTCCCCACACTCCTTGTCATGAGGTGCTCAGAGTGATTGGAAAGGCTGTTGGCAGCAGGCAGTTCTCTGGGTTCAAGCTGTGGAGCTGTCAGCGGGAATGCAAAGGCCAAGCTGGTGAGCCTTTTGTCCTGGTGCCTTTAGTGTGTGAGCAGTCCCTGGTGCCGTTGTCTTTGGATCCTGAGTGTGGGAGAGGCAAGGCTTAGGATGGTGCGTAGAGCTGAGAAGGAAAGTGCCGAGAGCAGCGTGTGTGCTGCTGCTTTGAGGGGTGCAGTTGAAGTTGTAGGCAGCAAGAGCTTTCTCAGCTGGCCCTTTTGTGAGCTCTGCTTTTGCCAGATGACTTCCATCTTACCCTCTTACCATCTTAGCCTCTCATTTTTGCATATCCCAAACCCCCTTCCAAACATCCAGCAGCTGCTTGTAAAGAAGAAGTCCTAGAACAAAAAGCCAGTGCTGCCTTTCATAGCCCCTTTGCTGTCTATGAAGTAGAGGAAAGAAGCTAGTGAGACGCACTTTCTTTCTCAACTCCATAGAGCGCATCCTTCTCTCAAGGTGGCAGAGTCCTTGGCGGAAGTGAAGCATCTGCAGCTGCAGTTCAGACTGAGAGATGTGCCAGGACAGGAAACATTTGCTGACCTTCCCTGTTCCCTGTGCAACATGATTCTCGCATCCCAGTCACTTTCACATACCTTCGGTATCCCTGAGTCAAAGCAGCTAAAGCTCACAGAGACAGAAGTGTCAGGAAGGAAAACGTTGCAAAAGCACCCCCTTCTCTTATCAGCATATAAATTGTGCACAACAGGCTGCGGCACCGAACCTTCCTTCTCAGATAGACATGCCATCACACTTTTCACTCTTGCAGCTCGGTTGAAAAGCTCCAGCAGCTGCTCCCGCAATAGCAAAAGGTTCTAGAAGTGAAAGCCAGTTTGGGGCTGCACCTTCTCCTTGCCGCATGTAAGCCACACCAAACTCCCTGATGCACTCTGTCCTCCCCTTCTCAAAGGAGTAGACGGTGGCATCAGGACACACCTGTGTCCCAGCAGCTGGGTGCCCAGCCGGGAGCAGGAGCAGGGCTGGGGCTGCTCCCAAAGTTGCCCCGCCCCAATGCCAGAGCCGGACATATGCTGAGGGGGGGCTGGATCAGGCTTTATTGTCCAGCTGCATGCCAGGAGTGAGCACAAAATCTACCTGCATTCTCTGCAGCATGCCATCCTGGAGCAGAGCCATTGCCAAAGGAAGCCGTGAGCCCGTGCCAAGCCAGTGCCAGAGTGGGATCCTAGCAGCACCTGTGGAAGCCGGGAGAGAGGAGCCCACCTGGAGCAGGTTCGTGCAGGATTAATCATCCCGTGGCTTCCCACCAGGGTCCTGTTGCTTCCAAAAGGCCCCACAGTGTCACTGTGGCCCCTCGGTTCCACCAGGTTCCATAGCGTCACTGTGGTGTCCAGGGTTCCGTCAGCTTCGTCAGCATCCCCACGGTCTGCAGAGCTCCCCGAGCTTCTGTGGTGTCACAGTGGAGGCAGGGTTGCATCAGGTTCCATAGCATCAGCACGGTCTCCAGGGCTCCCAGAGGTTCTGTGGTGTCACAGTGGAGGCAGGGTTGCATCAGGTTCCATAGCATCACCACAGTCTCCAGGGCTCCCTGAGCTTCTGTGGTGTCACAGTGGAGGCAGGGTTGCATCAGGTTCCATAGCATCAGCACGGTCTCCAGGGCTCCCAGAGGTTCTGTGGTGTTACAGAGGAGGCAGGGTTGCATCAGGTTCCATAGCATCACCACGGTCTCCAGGGCTCCAAGAGCTTCTGTGGTGTCACAGTGGAGGCAGGGTTGCATCAGGTTCAATAGCATCAGCACGGTCTCCAGGGCTCCCCTGAGCTTCTGTGGTGGTGTCACAGAGGAGCCAGGCTTCCTTGTAGTTCCCCAGCATCACAAAGGCTCTCCTGGGAGCCACGGGTCACAAAGCACCGTGGGCTCTGTGCAGCCCCGCTGTGTCACAATGGCCGCTGGCTTCCACGAGCCCCCGCAATGTCCCAGTGGGCCCCGTGGCTTTAGGAGTGGGTGGCTGGGAGTTGGTGCCAGCGGCTGGGGGAGCAGCAGCAGGGACTGTGTGTGGACAGTGCCATGGCCACTTGTGTGGCCACTGGTGTCTCTGTGCCAGGCACAGCCGTGGTGTGTAACACCGGCTCTGGGTCCTTTGGCTGTGCAGGTGGCAGTCACGGCCTGGAGCAGGGCTGCTCCCGGGGGACAGCCTGGGGCAGGAGGCTGCTGGAGATTCATTCCCCACACTCCTTGTCATGAGGTGCTCAGAGTGATTGGAAAGGCTGTTGGCAGCAGGCAGTTCTCTGGGTTCAAGCTGTGGAGCTGTCAGCGGGAATGCAAAGGCCAAGCTGGTGAGCCTTTTGTCCTGGTGCCTTTAGTGTGTGAGCAGTCCCTGGTGCCGTTGTCTTTGGATCCTGAGTGTGGGAGAGGCAAGGCTTAGGATGGTGCGTAGAGCTGAGAAGGATAGTGCCGAGAGCAGCGTGTGTGCTGCTGCTTTGAGGGGTGCAGTTGAAGTTGTAGGCAGCAAGATCTTTCTCAGCTGGCCCTTTTGTGAGCTCTGCTTTTGCCAGATGACTTCCATCTTACCCTCTTACCATCTTAGCCTCTCATTTTTGCATATCCCAAACCCCCTTCCAAACATCCAGCAGCTGCTTGTAAAGAAGAAGTCCTAGAACAAAAAGCCAGTGCTGCCTTTCATAGCCCCTTTGCTGTCTATGAAGTAGAGGAAAGAAGCTAGTGAGACGCACTTTCTTTCTCAACTCCATAGAGCGCATCCTTCTCTCAAGGTGGCAGAGTCCTTGGCGGAAGTGAAGCATCTGCAGCTGCAGTTCAGACTGAGAGATGTGCCAGGACAGGAAACATTTGCTGACCTTCCCTGTTCCCTGTGCAACATGATTCTCGCATCCCAGTCACTTTCACATACCTTCGGTACCCCTGAGTCCAAGCAGCTAAAGCTCACAGAGACAGAAGTGTCAGGAAGGAAAACGTTCCAAAAGCACCCCCTTCTCTTATCAGCATATAAATTGTGCACAACAGGCTGCGGCACCGAACCTTCCTTCTCAGATAGACATGCCATCACACTTTTCACTCTTGCAGCTCGGTTGAAAAGCTCCAGCAGCTGCTCCCGCAATAGCAAAAGGTTCTAGAAGTGAAAGCCAGTTTGGGGCTGCACCTTCTCCTTGCCGCATGTAAGCCACACCAAACTCCCTGATGCACTCTGTCCTCCCCTTCTCAAAGGAGTAGACGGTGGCATCAGGACACACCTGTGTCCCAGCAGCTGGGTGCCCAGCCGGGAGCAGGAGCAGGGCTGGGGCTGCTCCCAAAGTTGCCCCGCCCCAATGCCAGAGCCGGACATATGCTGAGGGGGGGCTGGATCAGGCTTTATTGTCCAGCTGCATGCCAGGAGTGAGCACAAAATCTACCTGCATTCTCTGCAGCATGCCATCCTGGAGCAGAGCCATTGCCAAAGGAAGCCGTGAGCCCGTGCCAAGCCAGTGCCGGAGTGGGATCCTAGCAGCACCTGTGGAAGCCGGGAGAGAGGAGCCCACCTGGAGCAGGTTCGTGCAGGATTAATCATCCCGTGGCTTCCCACCAGGGTCCTGTTGCTTCCAAAAGGCCCCACAGTGTCACTGTGGCCCCTCGGTTCCACCAGGTTCCATAGCGTCACTGTGGTGCCCAGGGTTCCGTCAGCTTCGCCAGCATCCCCACGGTCTGCAGAGCTCCCCGAGCTTCTGTGGTGTCACAGTGGAGGCAGGGTTGCATCAGGTTCCATAGCATCAGCACGGTCTCCAGGGCTCCCAGAGGTTCTGTGGTGTCACAGTGGAGGCAGGGTTGCATCAGGTTCCATAGCATCACCACAGTCTCCAGGGCTCCCTGAGCTTCTGTGGTGTCACAGTGGAGGCAGGGTTGCATCAGGTTCCATAGCATCACCACGGTCTCCAGGGCTCCCCTGAGCTTCTGTGGTGGTGTCACAGAGGAGCCAGGCTTCCTTGTAGTTCCCCAGCATCACAAAGGCTCTCCTGGGAGCCACGGGTCACAAAGCACCGTGGGCTCTGTGCAGCCCCGCTGTGTCACAATGGCCGCTGGCTTCCACGAGCCCCCGCAGTGTCCCAGTGGGCCCCGTAGCTTTAGGAGTGGGTGGCTGGGAGTTGGTGCCAGCGGCTGGGGGAGCAGCAGCAGGGACTGTGTGTGGACAGTGCCATGGCCACTTGTGTGGCCACTGGTGTCTCTGTGCCAGGCACAGCCGTGGTGTGTAACACCGGCTCTGGGTCCTTTGGCTGTGCAGGTGGCAGTCACGGCCTGGAGCAGGGCTGCTCCCGGGGGACAGCCTGGGGCAGGAGGCTGCTGGAGATTCATTCCCCACACTCCTTGTCATGAGGTGCTCAGAGTGATTGGAAAGGCTGTTGGCAGCAGGCAGTTCTCTGGGTTCAAGCTGTGGAGCTGTCAGCGGGAATGCAAAGGCCAAGCTGGTGAGCCTTTTGTCCTGGTGCCTTTAGTGTGTGAGCAGTCCCTGGTGCCGTTGTCTTTGGATCCTGAGTGTGGGAGAGGCAAGGCTTAGGATGGTGCGTAGAGCTGAGAAGGAAAGTGCCGAGAGCAGCGTGTGTGCTGCTGCTTTGAGGGGTGCAGTTGAAGTTGTAGGCAGCAAGATCTTTCTCAGCTGGCCCTTTTGTGAGCTCTGCTTTTGCCAGATGACTTCCATCTTACCCTCTTACCATCTTAGCCTCTCATTTTTGCATATCCCAAACCCCCTTCCAAACATCCAGCAGCTGCTTGTAAAGAAGAAGTCCTAGAACAAAAAGCCAGTGCTGCCTTTCATAGCCCCTTTGCTGTCTATGAAGTAGAGGAAAGAAGCTAGTGAGACGCACTTTCTTTCTCAACTCCATAGAGCGCATCCTTCTCTCAAGGTGGCAGAGTCCTTGGCGGAAGTGAAGCATCTGCAGCTGCAGTTCAGACTGAGAGATGTGCCAGGACAGGAAACATTTGCTGACCTTCCCTGTTCCCTGTGCAACATGATTCTCGCATCCCAGTCACTTTCACATACCTTCGGTATCCCTGAGTCCAAGCAGCTAAAGCTCACAGAGACAGAAGTGTCAGGAAGGAAAACGTTCCAAAAGCACCCCCTTCTCTTATCAGCATATAAATTGTGCACAACAGGCTGCGGCACCGAACCTTCCTTCTCAGATAGACATGCCATCACACTTTTCACTCTTGCAGCTCGGTTGAAAAGCTCCAGCAGCTGCTCCCGCAATAGCAAAAGGTTCTAGAAGTGAAAGCCAGTTTGGGGCTGCACCTTCTCCTTGCCGCATGTAAGCCACACCAAACTCCCTGATGCACTCTGTCCTCCCCTTCTCAAAGGAGTAGACGGTGGCATCAGGACACACCTGTGTCCCAGCAGCTGGGTGCCCAGCCGGGAGCAGGAGCAGGGCTGGGGCTGCTCCCAAAGTTGCCCCGCCCCAATGCCAGAGCCGGACATATGCTGAGGGGGGGCTGGATCAGGCTTTATTGTCCAGCTGCATGCCAAGATTGAGCACAAAATCTACCTGCATTCTCTGCAGCATGCCATCCTGGAGCAGAGCCATTGCCAAAGGAAGCCGTGAGCCCGTGCCAAGCCAGTGCCGGAGTGGGATCCTAGCAGCACCTGTGGAAGCCGGGAGAGAGGAGCCCACCTGGAGCAGGTTCGTGCAGGATTAATCATCCCGTGGCTTCCCACCAGGGTCCTGTTGCTTCCAAAAGGCCCCACAGTGTCACTGTGGCCCCTCGGTTCCACCAGGTTCCATAGCGTCACTGTGGTGCCCAGGGTTCCGTCAGCTTCGCCAGCATCCCCACGGTCTGCAGAGCTCCCCGAGCTTCTGTGGTGTCACAGTGGAGGCAGGGTTGCATCAGGTTCCATAGCATCAGCACGGTCTCCAGGGCTCCCAGAGGTTCTGTGGTGTCACAGTGGAGGCAGGGTTGCATCAGGTTCCATAGCATCACCACAGTCTCCAGGGCTCCCTGAGCTTCTGTGGTGTCACAGTGGAGGCAGGGTTGCATCAGGTTCCATAGCATCAGCACGGTCTCCAGGGCTCCCAGAGGTTCTGTGGTGTCACAGAGGAGGCAGGGTTGCATCAGGTTCCATAGCATCACCACGGTCTCCAGGGCTCCAAGAGCTTCTGTGGTGTCACAGAGGAGGCAGGGTTGCATCAGGTTCAATAGCATCAGCACAGTCTCCAGGGCTCCCCTGAGCTTCTGTGGTGGTGTCACAGAGGAGGCAGGCTTCCTTGTAGTTCCCCAGCATCACAAAGGCTCTCCTGGGAGCCACGGGTCACAAAGCACCGTGGGCTCTGTGCAGCCCCGCTGTGTCACAATGGCCGCTGGCTTCCACGAGCCCCCGCAGTGTCCCAGTGGGCCCCGTGGCTTTAGGAGTGGGTGGCTGGGAGTTGGTGCCAGCGGCTGGGGGAGCAGCAGCAGGGACTGTGTGTGGACAGTGCCATGGCCACTTGTGTGGCCACTGGTGTCTCTGTGCCAGGCACAGCCGTGGTGTGTAACACCGGCTCTGGGTCCTTTGGCTGTGCAGGTGGCAGTCACGGCCTGGAGCAGGGCTGCTCCCGGGGGACAGCCTGGGGCAGGAGGCTGCTGGAGATTCATTCCCCACACTCCTTGTCATGAGGTGCTCAGAGTGATTGGAAAGGCTGTTGGCAGCAGGCAGTTCTCTGGGTTCAAGCTGTGGAGCTGTCAGCGGGAATGCAAAGGCCAAGCTGGTGAGCCTTTTGTCCTGGTGCCTTTAGTGTGTGAGCAGTCCCTGGTGCCGTTGTCTTTGGATCCTGAGTGTGGGAGAGGCAAGGCTTAGGATGGTGCGTAGAGCTGAGAAGGAAAGTGCCGAGAGCAGCGTGTGTGCTGCTGCTTTGAGGGGTGCAGTTGAAGTTGTAGGCAGCAAGAGCTTTCTCAGCTGGCCCTTTTGTGAGCTCTGCTTTTGCCAGATGACTTCCATCTTACCCTCTTACCATCTTAGCCTCTCATTTTTGCATATCCCAAACCCCCTTCCAAACATCCAGCAGCTGCTTGTAAAGAAGAAGTCCTAGAACAAAAAGCCAGTGCTGCCTTTCATAGCCCCTTTGCTGTCTATGAAGTAGAGGAAAGAAGCTAGTGAGACGCACTTTCTTTCTCAACTCCATAGAGCGCATCCTTCTCTCAAGGTGGCAGAGTCCTTGGCGGAAGTGAAGCATCTGCAGCTGCAGTTCAGACTGAGAGATGTGCCAGGACAGGAAACATTTGCTGACCTTCCCTGTTCCCTGTGCAACATGATTCTCGCATCCCAGTCACTTTCACATACCTTCGGTATCCCTGAGTCCAAGCAGCTAAAGCTCACAGAGACAGAAGTGTCAGGAAGGAAAACGTTCCAAAAGCACCCCCTTCTCTTATCAGCATATAAATTGTGCACAACAGGCTGCGGCACCGAACCTTCCTTCTCAGATAGACATGCCATCACACTTTTCACTCTTGCAGCTCGGTTGAAAAGCTCCAGCAGCTGCTCCCGCAATAGCAAAAGGTTCTAGAAGTGAAAGCCAGTTTGGGGCTGCACCTTCTCCTTGCCGCATGTAAGCCACACCAAACTCCCTGATGCACTCTGTCCTCCCCTTCTCAAAGGAGTAGACGGTGGCATCAGGACACACCTGTGTCCCAGCAGCTGGGTGCCCAGCCGGGAGCAGGAGCAGGGCTGGGGCTGCTCCCAAAGTTGCCCCGCCCCAATGCCAGAGCCGGACATATGCTGAGGGGGGGCTGGATCAGGCTTTATTGTCCAGCTGCATGCCAGGAGTGAGCACAAAATCTACCTGCATTCTCTGCAGCATGCCATCCTGGAGCAGAGCCATTGCCAAAGGAAGCCGTGAGCCCGTGCCAAGCCAGTGCCGGAGTGGGATCCTAGCAGCACCTGTGGAAGCCGGGAGAGAGGAGCCCACCTGGAGCAGGTTCGTGCAGGATTAATCATCCCGTGGCTTCCCACCAGGGTCCTGTTGCTTCCAAAAGGCCCCACAGTGTCACTGTGGCCCCTCGGTTCCACCAGGTTCCATAGCGTCACTGTGGTGCCCAGGGTTCCGTCAGCTTCGCCAGCATCCCCACGGTCTGCAGAGCTCCCCGAGCTTCTGTGGTGTCACAGTGGAGGCAGGGTTGCATCAGGTTCCATAGCATCAGCACGGTCTCCAGGGCTCCCAGAGGTTCTGTGGTGTCACAGTGGAGGCAGGGTTGCATCAGGTTCCATAGCATCACCACAGTCTCCAGGGCTCCCTGAGCTTCTGTGGTGTCACAGTGGAGGCAGGGTTGCATCAGGTTCCATAGCATCAGCACGGTCTCCAGAGCTCCCAGAGGTTCTGTGGTGTTACAGAGGAGGCAGGGTTGCATCAGGTTCCATAGCATCACCACGGTCTCCAGGGCTCCAAGAGCTTCTGTGGTGTCACAGAGGAGGCAGGGTTGCATCAGGTTCAATAGCATCAGCACAGTCTCAAGGGCTCCCCTGAGCTTCTGTGGTGGTGTCACAGAGGAGCCAGGCTTCCTTGTAGTTCCCCAGCATCACAAAGGCTCTCCTGGGAGCCACGGGTCACAAAGCACCGTGGGCTCTGTGCAGCCCCGCTGTGTCACAATGGCCGCTGGCTTCCACGAGCCCCCGCAATGTCCCAGTGGGCCCCGTGGCTTTAGGAGTGGGTGGCTGGGAGTTGGTGCCAGCGGCTGGGGGAGCAGCAGCAGGGACTGTGTGTGGACAGTGCCATGGCCACTTGTGTGGCCACTGGTGTCTCTGTGCCAGGCACAGCCGTGGTGTGTAACACCGGCTCTGGGTCCTTTGGCTGTGCAGGTGGCAGTCACGGCCTGGAGCAGGGCTGCTCCCGGGGGACAGCCTGGGGCAGGAGGCTGCTGGAGATTCATTCCCCACACTCCTTGTCATGAGGTGCTCAGAGTGATTGGAAAGGCTGTTGGCAGCAGGCAGTTCTCTGGGTTCAAGCTGTGGAGCTGTCAGCGGGAATGCAAAGGCCAAGCTGGTGAGCCTTTTGTCCTGGTGCCTTTAGTGTGTGAGCAGTCCCTGGTGCCGTTGTCTTTGGATCCTGAGTGTGGGAGAGGCAAGGCTTAGGATGGTGCGTAGAGCTGAGAAGGAAAGTGCCGAGAGCAGCGTGTGTGCTGCTGCTTTGAGGGGTGCAGTTGAAGTTGTAGGCAGCAAGAGCTTTCTCAGCTGGCCCTTTTGTGAGCTCTGCTTTTGCCAGATGACTTCCATCTTACCCTCTTACCATCTTAGCCTCTCATTTTTGCATATCCCAAACCCCCTTCCAAACATCCAGCAGCTGCTTGTAAAGAAGAAGTCCTAGAACAAAAAGCCAGTGCTGCCTTTCATAGCCCCTTTGCTGTCTATGAAGTAGAGGAAAGAAGCTAGTGAGACGCACTTTCTTTCTCAACTCCATAGAGCACATCCTTCTCTCAAGGTGGCAGAGTCCTTGGCGGAAGTGAAGCATCTGCAGCTGCAGTTCAGACTGAGAGATGTGCCAGGACAGGAAACATTTGCTGACCTTCCCTGTTCCCTGTGCAACATGATTCTCGCATCCCAGTCACTTTCACACACCTTCGGTATCCCTGAGTCCAAGCAGCTAAAGCTCACAGAGACAGAAGTGTCAGGAAGGAAAACGTTCCAAAAGCACCCCCTTCTCTTATCAGCATATAAATTGTGCACAACAGGCTGCGGCACCGAACCTTCCTTCTCAGATAGACATGCCATCACACTTTTCACTCTTGCAGCTCGGTTGAAAAGCTCCAGCAGCTGCTCCCGCAATAGCAAAAGGTTCTAGAAGTGAAAGCCAGTTCGGGGCTGCACCTTCTCCTTGCCGCATGTAAGCCACACCAAACTCCCTGATGCACTCTGTCCTCCCCTTCTCAAAGGAGTAGACGGTGGCATCAGGACACACCTGTGTCCCAGCAGCTGGGTGCCCAGCCGGGAGCAGGAGCAGGGCTGGGGCTGCTCCCAAAGTTGCCCCGCCCCAATGCCAGAGCCAGACATGGGCTGAGGGGGGGCTGGATCAGGCTTTATTGTCCAGCTGCATGCCAGGAGTGAGCACAAAATCTACCTGCATTCTCTGCAGCATGCCATCCTGGAGCAGAGCCATTCCCAAATGAGGCTGCTGGGATGTGGGGGGAATGCTGAGGGCAGGACAGGGGGCTGACAGTGCCCAGACTTTCTGGGGCTATTCCCAGGAGGCCCCAGGGCCTGAGGACAAGGTGTGTCCTCTAAGCCCTTGGTGGAAGATACGCTGCCATGACCCTGGGCACCAAGTCTTGGCTTCTCCTGGACACTGCCAGCCCTGCCAGGGCCCTTGGCCATGTCCAGCACAGCTTGTCCTGCGCTGTCCCACCGCTGCTGCTGTGTCCCTGCAGGCTGCACACTCCCATCTCACTGCCCCACCACCAGCTCTGCCCTGCCACCTCCAGCCCTGGCCTGAGCTGTGCCCAGCCTCACCCTCTGTGCCTTGGGCACACACACATGCCCTGAGCTCATCCTCCCTCTGGGTGCTTCTGCCCCCACGCTGCCCTGGGAGGGACATTTCCTCCTCCTCATGCCCAGTGTCCCCCTGCCCAGCTGCTCTGTGGGGCAGTGCGTGTCTCTCCTGCTGTTCCCTGCCTCCCAGGAAAGCTGTACCATGTGGGGCACGGCCCTTCCAGCAGCCTCCCAGCCCCTCAGCCTTGTTGGACCCTTTCCCCTGAGCAGACAGCAGCAGCATCTCCGTGCTCTGCCCAGCGTGCTCCTTTCGTCACCAAACTGCGGGAAAATAGAAACTGTCCTACACCATCTCTGAAGTGTTAGAGAATCAGGCCCTGTGGAACCAACGAGCCCTTGGGACACAGGAGGATCTCGTGTAACCAAGGGTCAGTTCTGACACTGTAGATCCAAGGAGATCCTTGTGACACTCTGGGGCCTTGTGGAACCCTTCTGCCCTGGTCTCTGCACCAAGGAGACCCTTGTGCCACTACGGGACCTTGTGCAGCCAAGGAGAGCATTGTGAGAGTGCGGGGCCATGGAACCAAGGGACCATTGTGACCTTGTGGGGCCTCATGGACTCAAGGGACCATTGCCACACTGTGGGGCCTCATGGAATGAAGGGTCCATTGTGACACTGCAGAACCAAGGACACCATGGTTACACTGTGGGGCCCATGGAACCAAGGCACCATTGGGACACCCCGTGGCCTCATCCTCTTGAATTTCAACAGATCTGAGGGATGGCAGGACCTGCAGGCAGCACTGAAGGATTCTGGGAAGAACCCTTGATCCCTGCTCCAAAGGAAATCAGAGAAAGACCCCTGGTAAGATAAAGGCACCTTTTCCTTTCCCAGTGTAAACTGTTGACCTGCCTGTAAGGTGCAGCAAAAGCTTTGCAGGGTTTGGTTCAAGGTACCCAAGGTTGGAACAGGGAAGTGTTCGAGTCCCTTCTAAGAGAAGGGTTGGAATCTTTGTGCTATGGCTGCCTGGGATCCATGGAACAAGTGTGTTCTGGCAGACTCTGGGACCTCGAGAGCAATCCCATCCAGGAGCCAGCACTGGACCTGCACCCTGGTGGGAGCAGCATGGTACGGATGGAAAACGGGCAGCTGGGTGTGCAGTGGGAACCTCAACCCAGGTCATAGAAGCCCAGGCTTTAGCTTTGAACACATCAGCACAAAAAGCAGAATGAATGACCTTTCCTAGAAATCACTGAAGGAAAAAAGGTGAACATATGGACTGATTTGAACTCTGGGTTTGGAATAATAGACGCCCAGGGAGCCACATGGAAGGAAAGGGCACAGAGGTCTCCAGTGAGTACAAAAAGAAATCAGTCACCTACTGCAGAGTGTGCCAAAACCAAAAGAAGTGGCCCTGATGCCCTTGTAAAGCCCATGGGTTTGGAGACTCCCCAGTTAATCCAGGGACTCCATTGGCTGACCAAACAGCTCAAGAGGGTGCTGAAAAAGCTCTCCTTGCACTAATACCTAGCAAAAACTTGAATGTTCTGCAACAAAAGCCAGATTCCAGTGATCAGGACAGGCAGTCAGCCCCATCAGCAGCAGCTACGGAAAATCCCAGCAGGTGATTGGTAACCCCGTGTGGGCAGGTAATTGGAGCTCCACAATTAATGTATAATGGAACTAAAACATCAGGAAACACATTAGGAAATGGAGAATATGGTGGCCAGTTTACAAAGGCATCTAGTAAGCACAAAAATGGCAAAAAATAATAGATCAGTTGTTGAGAAAGATGGGATTGGTTTTGAAGGAAGAAGGCTGCCTCCAGGGCTCGTTACATGGGAATCACCAGGTGATTTTGGCCAACTGATTTTGCAGAACTGCCCAGACAGAAGGGGGACTGGCACATTTTGGTATTGGTGGATCCTTTTTCTGGATGGCCAGAAGCTTTCCCATGTGGCACCAACAAGACAAGGGAAGTCTCAGAAGTTTTGCTGCAATGAATATTTAATAGCACTGGGACTAACTCTTGTAAGCCTTAAAAGGTGCATGGTTCTCAACAGATCATTGGGGCTGGACTCGCCTGTACATCCTTTCCAACCAGGAGATGCGGTGTACATCAGAACCTGGAATTTTGGAACAATCCAGCCAAAGTGGAAGGGACCATCTCAAGTCCTCCTGGTAACCTACCCTGCACTCAAGGTAGAAGGAATCAAACTCAGGGTTCATCACATGCGGGTAAAACCAGCAAGCACACATTAAACACAGCAGAAACAAGACTGTCTGACACCATGGAGTTTGGGGTTTTACATCAATCCTATTGTTTTAGGTATTGAATAGGATTTTCTAAGGGGATACTCTTTATTGGATCTAGATGATCAATTATTGTGTAACTATAATAAAAATAGAAACGATGTTCCTGACTTCTGGGAAGGGAAATGCGGTTTTCAAAGTCAGTGCAAGATGTTGGCAGATGACAGAATGTGACCCCTGTAACAGCTTGTTTGCCAACACCAACCTGTGCAGAAAATCCAGTTCCGTGGGGAGCTTCAGTCAGCAATTTGACAAAAATCTGGGAACACTTGTGGAAGGAAATAGCACCCAGGGCACCTGGACAGGGATGGAAGGAGAATATTCCTTACCATGGACACATAAGAACGATACTGCTGAGAATTGTAACATTTCCAAACTGGATCTGGAAATTACCTCAGGAAATATTGATCAGCTGACAGATTGCACTGATAGCCCCTGGAGCTGCCAAATTCCAGCAGTATGGAATCACCCTCAGACAGGACAATGGGAATGTTTCCAGCCAGTTCAGGGGTGTCTGGGCTGGGAAGGGAGCCCAGGCCTTCCACGGGACCCCTTACAGGTGGGTATAAAATATCCTGATTTAACAAGGTCAAGGCCAAAGGATCCCAGGACAAAGGAAAAGTGGGATTGCCCTGGGACAGACACTTGAGCTGTTTGGAATCCTGAGGTGCAGCAGCTCCTGGCTGTGGCCCAGGCTCTGAGGCTAGGCTGTGTTTGTAGAAATGATTCTGCCTTTCTCAGTGACACCTGGGCTCAGCCAACAAACAGCAAGCCTTGGAGAGGCACAGAGTGTCAGCAGGATGCGGTCAGATCCTTAGGAGCCCCAGGATGGGTGGGAAGTGATGGAATTTGGAGCACACGTTTGGCCCTGGGAGAATCAGGAGCACCATGGACACTGGGGGTATTAACGTTCCGTCCCTCGTGCAAGGAGTCACCACCGGGAACCCAACTGTGGGGAAAGGTTAAAGGGGATGGAACTTGGAAACATCCCAGTGCGGGAACTACAGCGGGATGGATTTTAGAATTCATCTCTGCTCCGCAAAGATCTGCCTTTAGGAACAGAGCAGCCACACACCATTGGGCTCTGCAGATGGAAACCTGAGTGAATGCAGCTCCTTTGGGGCTTGCTGAAATAAAGGAACAATTGCCAGCCACAGCTAAAATGACTTTACAGAGCAGATTGGCTTTAGCCCTATTGCTGTTACATGGACAGGGAGTATGTGGATTCTTGAACTGAAACAGCAACACTTGTTGTGTGCACATTCCAAATGTGATGCTGGATTGGATGATCGGGTAGAGAGGATAAAATCAGTTGCTGCATCCAGCAGGGAATTAAGGGGAGGATTAGACAGTAACTGGATAAAATATTTCAAGGACTTGGATTTTCTCTGACTGATGGTTGGCCTGACTTTTGCAAAGTCTAACTGGGATCCCAGCAATACTTGTGCTTGTGACACTTGCTTTGAGCTGTGTAAAGAACATGGTTGTGAAAGCAGCTGAGGAACTCGTGGGATGTGAGTAAAGGAGCAGAGTGAGGCTTACGAAGGCTTGAAGGGAAGAGAAGCTTCCCAACCCTCCAAGGGGGGAAATTTACCAGATGAAAAACCGTTTGCACCTGGTGGGTTCATACAATGCTTCTTCTCCAAAAGCCACTGGCCATGGAACCGCACAAGGCTGATTCTGTAGGCAGCAACCAGCCCAGGTGTGCCAACTTTCACCAGTTCACTGGGCAGTCAGGGCTGGCTTTGGGGTCACCGACCACCAGGGACCCCCAAAGAGAGCCCCAGGGCAGAAGAACGGATGTGCAAAGGGGTGGGGGAAATATGCAATGATTTTGGGGAAATGATTGTCGTGTGTGTGTTTATTGTGGGACAGTCTGGGAATGAGTCTGTGAAACACAGTCTGCAAACAGGAACATTCCTGACCTCGGCACACATGACTTTGGGAGGGGCTCTCCCCTCGTGCATCCGGCCCAATAAAGAATGCTGCTGCTTCGTGCTGCGCTGATGCTGAGGAGGTTTTGTTTCCCTGAAGTTTTGGTAACACCTCTGTGCCTGTGTCACAGAGCCACAGAGCAGCTGTGATGTCAGAAAGGGGCTGTGTGACATCACAGGGTGGCTGTATGACATCATAGAGTCTACGGCGACATCATGGAGCAGCTCTGTGACATCAGAGAGTGGTGCTGTGACATCATAGAGTTGGCTGTGACATCACAGATTGGGCTCTGACATCACAGGGCAGACTATGACATCACAGAGATGGCTGTGACATCACAGGGTGCTGGTGTGACATCACAGTGCAGAGTTGTGACATCACAGATAGGACTGTGACATCACAGGGTGCTTGTGTGACATCACAGAGTGGTTGTGTGACATCACAGGGGAGCTGTATGACATCATAGAGTCTGCTGTGACATCACAGAGCTATCACAGTGATATCACAGAGAGGACTGTGACATCACAGATGGGTGGCATGACATCACAGAGTGTCTATGACATCACAGGGTGTCTATGACATCACAGGGTGGCTATGTGACATCACAGAATGAGTTTTGACATCCCAGGTTGGCTGTGGGACATCCCAGGGTGGCTGTGTGACATCCCAGGGGGTTGGATGCCATGGCAACCCTCATCAGTTCCAGTTCCCTTGGAAACCCCCCCAGGACCCATTGCTGCACTCAGGGTCCGTGGCCACTTGCCCGCAGACCTGTGGCTGCCCTCGGCTGCCATGGCAGCCCTCAGGACAGAGCGGTGCCGGGGCTGGTGCCAGCTACAATTGCACTGACACTCGCTGATGCCACGGCAGCGGCCACAGGGACCCGTTCCTCACTTTGGTGCCATGGACACCAACGCTTGGCCCCGCTGCCATGGGGATTGGCACGGTCACCTGCACTCAGGGCCCGTGGCTGGGCACTGCTGCCATGGACACGGGCACTGAGCCCTGGGCCACAGTCGGCTGCCATGGCCACCAGCCCAAGGTCCCGTGGCCAGGGCCGGGGCCAAGGAAAGGAACCCGTGGAGCCGTGGTGATGGTGGATGGCCATGGGGTGCTGCTGTGGGCTGGGGCAGAGGGAATTTCCTTGCCAGGCCTTTCTCTGGGGCTGTGTTTGGCTCTGTGCTGAGCACAGCGTTGCTCACACGGAGATGGTTTTGTTCTTGCTGAGCTTGCACAGAGCCAAGGCCTTTCCTGCCCCTCGTCCGGCCACGCTGGGGAGGGGCTGGGGGTGAGGGGGAGCTTGGCAGGGGTCACAGCCAGGACAGGTGACCCCAACTGACCCCAGGGATATCCCAGACCACAGGACATCATGGCCAGTGTATAAAGTGGGGGGAACAAGGAGGAAGGGGGGGACATTTGGAGTGAGGGTTTTTGTCTTCCCAGGTAACACTCAGGCAGGATGGGGCCCTGTTTTGCTGGTGGGCAGGGTCAGCACCAAAGACACAGACCCTACTGAAGGGATTGTGCAATTTATAAAATGCAAATCTGCAAAGAATTACAAAAGCATAAGCTCAGCAAAGCACATAATCATTAGCAAAGAATCACAGCAGGAACAGCTCAGCAATGCCCCCAGTCATCAGTGCCAAAGATTGCCTGCAGTGATTAACCAAGATCCAGCCCCAGTGACCCTCAGACTTTACCATCACCCAGAGCCACCCATCAGCTGGGGGAAGCTGTCCCAGCCAAGGACTGGAGAGCCACTCCCGGACACTGGGAATTCCTGCAGCTGCCTCCAGCCACAGCTGAGGCTCCAACCCCGCTGGGAGAGGGCCCAGCTTTGACAGTGCTGGAGAAACAAACTGACAGCACTTCTAGTGCAGGAACATCTGCTTTCATCCTCCTCTTGGCTTCCTCCTAAGCCTGGCCAGGGCTCAAGGAGGAGCCAAGGGAGCTGACTTTGACCATACAGCCCCAAACAAGGCCAGATGTTGGATTTCACGGCCTTGTCCCAGCCGCCCGCAGTGCCCAGGCCGTGCTGGCTGTGCTCAGAGCAGGGCCCAAAGCTGCCCAGCATTGCTGCCTTTGGGAGCAGAGCAGGAGGGCAGGACATGTGCCCAGCCTGCAGCCAGCCATGGCACAGCCACCTCCTCAGCAGCTGCCCAGAGCCCAAAAGCAGTTTGGCAGCCACTGAAGAATTCCCTGCAGCCGCCCCAGCAAAGGGGGAACCTTTGGTGCCCGGCCAGGCCGTGCCATGCCCAGCTCTGGGAGCATCCCCCTGGCTCTGGACTCACCTGCACACTGGCCGTGGAGCGTGTCTTTGGAGAAGGTGCCAGAATCAAAGTCCATCATCTTCAGCTGCCACTGGCCAGCTCCAGGAAGAGGTTGTCGTCCTTGAGCTCGTCCTTGGTGGCTCCAGCAGCAGCAGCCCCACCTGGTACAGCTTCTCCAGGGGCTCCTTCTCCTTCCCTGGGGCCACACCAGGCTCTCAGGGTTCTGCCCAGGGCCCCAGCCATCAATGAACCAGACAAACAAAACCAGGGGGGATGGTGGCCACCAGTGCTTGCCAGAGCAGGCCTCCAGCTCAGCTGCAGCCCAAGAGCTGCGTGTTCCCTTCTGATGCTCCCTGCTCAGAGCTACAGACAGGACAAAATAGTCTGCTTTGCTTTGCCACTGATTGCCAAGAGCTGTGTGGGGCTGTTACCTGCCAGGCCCCTGGATCACACTGTGCCCGTGGGTCCCTGCCATCCTCTAGGGCACATGAACACCCTGCAGCCAAGGAGCACTGAAGAGCTCTTCCAAGGACGGCCTGTCCAAGGGCTGCATGGACAAGCACCTCTTAAGAACATCCTGGCACTCTGGGCACAGAAACCAGAAACCACCAGGCAGCTGCAGAAGGATCCCGCCCGCTTTGGCCCCCGTTCCCGTGCCCAGGCCATGCTGGCTGTGCCCAGAGCTGGGCCTAAACTTGCCCATGGATTCTGTGCTTTGGAGGGCAGCAGGAGAGCAGGACATGTGCCACCTGCTCAGAGCTGACAGAGCGGGATGCTCCTGAGCCCGCTGCTGGCTCCCAGCACTGCTATTCCCCCCGTGCCACAGAGATGAGGGATCCACACAAAAGCAACCAGACCAGGAGCCGACACTTTCATTGCCTGCCAGAAATGGGTCTCATTTTGCTCTGCATTCCTTTCCTAGCAGGTCTTATCTATTAAAAACAAGAGAAAAAAGAAAAGAACCAGAAAAAGTATGAGAGATAAAAACAAAACCCAAATGTGGAAAGAAAAGTCTTCTGCAACTTTGGATTCAGAGGGAATTGATATTTTTTAAAAGAGAACTCAGTTATTTATCTTTTTTTTGTTTCATTCAGTACTTGCATTGTTTTCCTTCCTTCCTTCCTTCCTTCCTTCCTTCCTTCCTTCCTTCCTTCCTTCCTTCCTTCCTTCCTTCCTTCCTTCCTTCCTTCCTTCCTTCCTTCCTTCCGTCCCTCACAAGCCACTTCTCACCCCATTGAAGGGGTGCAAAGCAGCAGGATCCCCTCCCAATTAGGGTCCTCTCACCCTCCCAAAATGTGGGGATTTCACCTCAGCCCCCCAAATTGCGGGGGGTTTATGGCACTTTCCCCAAATTCACTGCAACCTCCCAGAAGCCACTTAGAGGCCCTAAAATTGTCAAAAAGCAGCAGGTGCCTCCCCAAAAGCAGCTCCTGGTTTTCCTCCCTGGAGTGCCCCACTCCAAGTGTTCAAACCACCCCATCAATCCCAAACTTCATCCCACCCCCATGATGCAACCCCCATCCCATCCCATCCCATCCCATCCCATCCCATCCCATCCCATCCCATCCCATCCCATCCCATCCCATCCCATCCCTCCTGGACACCAATTCCCCTTCTGTGGCTCCTGACTCCCCACAGCCAGGCCTTGGGGCTGACGGATCGAGCCATTTGGGGCTGCCATCGACACATTGGGGCTGGGATTGAGTTTATTGGAGGCACCCGCTCAATCCCTCCATCCCAAATGGGAGCTTGGAACCTCTCCTCAGCCCTTGCTGTGCCCATGGGCTCACCTCAAGTCCCAAAATGAGAGCCAGGGCCCCACAGCCCATTCAGAACCTCTCAACATTGCCAGAAACAGCAGCATCCTTCCCAAAATGGGCTCCCCGGCTCCCTGACAATAGGTCCCCCTTCCAAGCACCAGAGCCCCCCTCTCAGAACCCCTCCCTAAGCATTGGGGGGCACCCCAAAAATGCCTCAGGAATGGGACATACCCTAAAATCCCTTCAGGAATGTGGGATACCCCAGAACCCACTCAGCAACGGGGTCCCCCCGGCCTCATCATGCGCAGCCTTCAGCTGGCTCAGCCAGAGCCCATCCCGCCCTCAGCAGCCCCAGCCCAGCCCAGCCCTCCTGGGCAGGAAGCCCCAATGGCCGAGCCGGCCTGGGACACTTGCAGGGATGCGGGGGCAGCCGCAGCTTCTGGGGCCAGCCTGTGCCAGGCCCTGAGCGCCCTGCCAGGGAACCATTGCTGCCCCACATCCCATCTCAGCCTGCCCTCGGGCAGCGGGAAGCTGTTCCCTGGGGCCCGGCCCCGCAGGCCCTTGGCAAGAGTCTCTCTCCCCCAGCAATTGCTGCTCCTCCCTGCTGCGGGGCCCGAGCTGCAAGTTGATTTTCTGCCGCTGGCCCCGGCCCAGCCCCGAGCCAGGGCCAGCACCTTGCCCTGGAGCTCTGCGGGCGCTGCGTTTGTGCGGCCGCAGCGCAGCGGCCGCAGCTCGGAGCTGCCCTTTGTGTCCCCGCCGGCAGCTGGCAGAACTGGCGGGGCCGGGCCAGGGCCGGGCCAGCCCCGGCCTTCCCGGCTCTGCGACACAGCGGCGGCAGCCCCAGCCTTCCAGCCCTGCACACGCTCCCACACAAGCGTCCAGAGCCGCGGCCACCCAACGCAACTGACCGGCCGCTGACCCCCCAGCCTGGCCTGATGGCCATTCCTCTGCCCACACCTCGGCCAAGCTCCCCTTGGCCACCTCCTGAGCCACAGTGCCACAGACAAGTGGCACATACAGCTACAGAGCTCTGCAGGGAAGAGCTGGCAGGGAACGTTCATTCAACAGAAAAACCACCAAGAAAAAGAGAACTCCCCCCAGCAGAGCTGTTCCCTCCTGCAGTAGTTACACCTGCACACGCACAGCACCTGAGACTGCAAGCAATGAGCATTCCCTGGGCACATGTGCAGCCCAAGCAGCTCGAGGACAGCCTTGCAGCAGGACTGCTCTCAGCTGAGCCAAAAAGGCCCCTCTGGCAGCTGCAGGGCCATTGCAAAGGGCAAGGGCCAGAGCCTCAGCCCACGGGGGAGGAAAGGGCTCTGAATTCCCCTGCCCTGGCACCTCAACCCTGTTCCCAGGCTGCTTCCCACACAGGATTCCTCTGGAGGACTGTGAAAAGCTGAGAAGCAGCTCTGGCTTCTCCACTTTCCATGTCCTAGAGCTGCCTGGCAGAAGAAATGGAGGGACAGCTCTGGTGGCACAATCCCTCCCGGCCCAGGGCACAGCGCTGGGAAGGTCTTTCCATGCTGAGGCTTTGCTGCGGCCAAGGAAAGCTCCTGGCTCAAGGTCACCTTTCCTGCTGGGCCAGACCCCCCGAGTGGCCCAGCAGCAGCAGAGAATTCCAGCACAGCCCCGGCACGGGCAGGGCGGCCCTGGGCGGGCTGCGGGAGCCGGCAGCGCCTGAGCTCAGAGCAGCTGAGCCCGGGGGCTCTTGGCCAAGGCTGAGGCCCAGCGAGCATTTCTCAGGTCACAGGGCGGCCTGGAAAGGTGCTGGGGGGGATAATTCACCCCTCAGTGCGGTCCCAGTGGCTCCCAGTATTTCCATGTCCCTGGTCCCAGTGCTGCTCCCAGCCCTGATCCGTGGGGATGGGAATGTCCCGCTCCCTTCCTGGGGCAGGCTCACACCTGAGCCAGGTGTGCAGGGCAGAACCTTGCCCTGAGCCCAAGCCCTGTCTCCCCTGCAGGATCTGCTTCCCATCGGCCTCTTCCTCCTGCGGCCCCATGCCCAGCTCGGTGCTGAACGAAGGGCGCTGGGCCGGGGTCATCCCCCGGCAGGGGCTGCGCACCCCCTCTGCCCCCTCCCCAAATTCCCTCCCGGGGCAGCAGGGGCTGGCTCAGGAGCCCTGGGGCTCCTGGGGCTTCGTGCTTTCCTTCCTAAGGAAAAGAACCGTCCTTCTCATCCAGGCTCCCATGGCCAAAACTGAAATTCTACCTCCCAAATTCTGTCTATCCAAGGATTGCTCCCAGACAAAAGCTGCCATGAGAGACAGGTCTGGCTGCCCTCACCCATGGTGGCCACCTCTCATCTTCTTCCTAAACTCTTGGACTTTGTGCTTTACTTTCATGTGGAATAAACCCATCCTTCTCAACAAGGTGCCCATGGCCAAAATTGGGATTCCACCTCCCAAATTCCCAATATCCAAGGGCTGCTCCCAGACAAACCTGCCAGGACAGACAGATGTGGCTGGCCTTGGCCTCTGGTGGCTGTGTCTCATCTGCCCCTGAAACCCTGGGGCTCGGTGCTGCCCTTCCTCTGGAGACCACTGTGACCCCGCGTGGCCTCGTGGAACCCAGGGGCCGTTGTGACCCTGCAGGGCTGGTGGCACCAAGGGAACCATTGTGACCCTGTGGCGTTCCATGGAGCCAAGGGGCCACTGTGGCACTGCTGGGCCCCAAAGAACCGAGGGGCCTTTGTGACAGGGCAGCTGGGGAGGTCCAGAGTGGACACCAGGAGAAAGGAATTTCCCTCCCAGGCAGGGCTGGGGTGCAACACGTCCCCCAGAAGGAGCCTGGAGCAGCCCAAGGCTTTGTGTGCCCAGGTAGAGGCAGGCAGGACGCAGAGCTGCCGGCAAAGGAAGGGGCCAGCCAGGTGGGGCAGCCGGGGGGATGAGGACAGCCTGCAGGGACAGAGGCGCAGGGCAGGGACAGCGTGGCACAGCCTGGGCTGCAGAGGGCAGAGGGATGGGCAGCAGCTGCAAGGCCCTGACAGAGCCAACTTGTGCAGCCCTTTGGCCACGGCTGCTGGCCCTGGCCCTGAGGCCAGCAGGAGACAAGTGACCCTTGCAGCCCTGGGGCCTCAGTGCCTCCTTGTCCCTGCCCAGCAGCCTGGCAGGGGCCGCCCCATGGTGCTGCCCTGGGCACTGCCCATCCCCACTTCCCAGTGCCCCGGCAAGAGCCCTGAGCACTGAGGGAGGGACAGGATCTGCCTTGCCAGGGGCTGGGGCTCAGGCCTTGGCCCTTTGCACTCAGGGAACACAGCCAGGTTTGCTCAGCACCAGAGACACCTTTCCCTTGCTTGTCCCCACCTGCCATCGCTGCCTCCAGAGTTCTGCTCTCACTGGAACCTGGGGACACTTTCACGTGAGTCGTGTCCTGATGGGACCCATTAAAAGTTCAAGAAACTTTGGACTTTGAATCTTTGAGTTCTTGAGAAGTTTTTTGAAGACGCTCTGAGGGACTGAGTCTGATGTGAACAACACCAAAGGCCTGAGAGGGTCATTAAAGTCCTTGTGCTGCTGCTGTGCTGCTGAGCTGGGCCGGGCTCCTGGCACAGAGGGAACTCTCAAGCTCCTGGCAACCAGCGAGAGCTTCAAAGAGGCAGCTCTGCTGAGGAGCAGCTCCTCTGCCTGCCCAGCAGGGCTGAGGGCACTGCCTGCAGGTACCTGGGAGGAGTGAGCAGAGAGCTAGCTAAAGCAGCTGGAAGGACAGCTCTGAACTCATTCGTGGAGAAACCTTCACAGCGTGGGACACAGTGAGTCTCTGGCTGCAGGGATCCTCTAGAGCTGGCCCATGACACGGCTGCCATGGCTGTGAGGATGGCTCTGCTGCCGTTCCTGCCTTGGGGGAGGATGTGCTGCAGAGCGGGGCTGCCCTGGGCACTGTCAGAGGGACAGGGCAGGACGGCTCCTGCTGCCAGGGCCGGCTGCAGGCTCTGAAGGTGGGCAGGAGCCAGGGGTGCCCAGGGCTGTCCTGCAGAGCAGCTCCTGCAGCCCTGAGGGCTCTTTGCCAGGCCAGGGCATCTGCCACCTGCCAGGGGCAGCTCTCAGCCTGCCTGGGAGCTCCCCATGGGCTGTGGGGAGGAGTTGGAGGTGGAAGGAGCGGCCCCCCTCAGGGCAGACTCCTCCTGCTGGGGAGGTGGTGCTGCATGGCCAGAGCTGCTCTCAGCTTTCTCCTCAAGGGAAGGGAAAGGGGCTCTCAGGTTTGTCTGTGTCACTGAGACTCCTGCACTGCTGCCCTGGGGATCAGCAGCTCTGCCTCAGATCTCCCTCAGGAAGTGCCTCCTCACACTCCTCTGCCTGCAGACAGCACCAGCAGCACCTTGGCTTGCAGCATCTCCCTTTGTCTGAGCTGCCCTTCAGGCCCTGCTGCCAGGGAGATGCCCCTGGGCAGTGCCCTGTGCTGGGAGGGCTCTGCAGGGCAGAGCTGAGCCCCCAGGGCTGGGCTGGGCTCTGGCAGCACTGGCAGGGACAAGCCTTGGACCCAGAGAAACAGCTGCCAGGAGGCACAACTGCAGGCAGCAGAGAGCCAGAGCAACCACAGCTGCACAGGGAAAGGAAGAAGGGTTTAGAGCAATGGTTTTGAAATTGGGGCCTTCAAAAAGTCACTTTATTTTTCAAGCCCATTTTAAGTACAATCACCAGGAAATAGAGGGAGGTGAAATGAGCAAAGGGCACCTGTGTGGGGACCAGCAGGTCCGACTGCACTGGGGCACAGGGAGCCCTGTTTTCCCTCTGGGCCCCCAGTGTTCAGGCTGAGAGCAACGCTGAGGATGAGGCAGCAGCACAAACCTGAGCTCAGAAATCAAAAAGCTTAGCCAAGTTCTGTCACAGGAGGAGAAGTTGTTTTGAGGGGATTCCTAAGAAAATAGCATAGGATTGACTCAGGGGAATCTGTCCCAGCTTGTCAATGCCTTCTTCCAACAGTCCAGAGTGCAGAAATGTCCAACAGCAGCTCCATCAGGCACTTCCTCCTGCTGGCATTGGCAGACACGCGGCAGCTGCAGCTCCTGCACTTCTGCCTCTTCCTGGGCATCTCCCTGGCTGCCCTCCTGGCCAACGGCCTCATCATCAGTGCCGGAGCCTGCGGCCAGCACCTGCCCAGCCCCGTGTTCTTCTTCCTGCTCAGCCTGGCCCTCAGCGACCTGGGCTCCATCTGCACCACTGTCCCCAAGGCCATGCACAATTCCCTCTGGGCACCAGGCACCTCTCCTACTCAGCATGTGCTGCTCAGGTGTTTTTCTTTCTGTTCTTCATCTCAGCAGAGTATTCCCTCCTCCTCATCATGTGCTACGACCGCTACGTGTCCATCTGCAAAGCCCTGCACTACGGGGCCCTCCTGGGCAGCAGAGCTTGTGCCCACATGGCAGCAGCTGCCTGGGCCAGTGCCTTTCTCTACACTCTCATGCACATGGCCAATACATTTCCCCTGCCCCTGTGCCAGGGCAATGGCCTGGGCCACTTCTTCTGGGAAATCCCACACATCCTCAAGCTCTCCTGCTCCAAATCCTACCTCAGGGAACTTGGGCTCATCGCTGTCAGTGTCTGTTTGGTATTTGGCTGTTTTGTGTTCATTGTTTTCTCCTATGTGCAGATCTTCAGGGCCGTGCTGAAGATCCCCTCTGAGCAGGGCCGGCACAAAGCCTTTTCCACGTGCCTCCCTCACCTGGCCATGCTCTCTCTGTTCCTCAGCACTGTTATATTTTCCTACCTGAAGCCCCCCTCCATCTCCTCCCCATCCCTGGATGTGGCAGTGTCAGTTCTGTACTCGGTGCTGCCTCCAGCCCTGAACCCCCTCATCTACAGCCTGAGGAAGCAGGAGCTCAGGGATGCCCTGAGGAAAAGGATCACGGCCGGTTTTCAGCAGCAATAAACTCTCATTCTCCTGCAGAGCTGCTCTGATGTGACTCATTAATGCCCACTCTGTGTCCTGTGTTTGTTGCTGCTGACACAGGTGTTACGCTGCTGTGAATTTGTTCACACAAAAATCTTTGTCTGTTCCATTTTTAATTTGGTATTTGCCTTTCCAGTGTGACCCAGAGACTGTAGAAACGGGGAGCTGCACTACAGTATGTGTGTGCTGGAACAAAAGAAAGAAGCCTGTGTTGTCTTGTTTCCCTGACATCTTTCCTCCCTGACTTCTCTGGAGCTGCAGGGTCGGTGCCTCTGGGCAGAGCTGGGGGAGAAAAGAGTCCCAGCAGGAGAGCACTGCCAGGGAGCCCCAGGACTTCTCCTCCGTAACTCCTCTTCCTTCCCTTCCACACTCCCCTGCAGAGCCCCTGTGTTGGTTTCAGGCCTCAGGGCTCTGTCAGCTGGGTCCCAGTCCTGCTGTGTGACTGCCCAGGGACTGCAGGCAGGGACAGGCCGTGGGCACTGCTGGGACAGAGCTGGGCTCTGCAGCAGCATTTCCATCATGCGAGGGCATCTCCCCAGTGCAGGGCCTGAAAGCTTCAATCTCCTTCCCAATTTTGTCTCCAGGATGTGCCCAACGCAGCACCCTGGAGAGGAAACCAGCCCTGAGCAGCAAAGGGTGGCAGTGCTCAGGGTGGGGGCACCCAGCAGTGCCCTGGCAAAGCCAGCGCCGCTGCCAGCAGGGGCCTCTCTGCCCAGCTCACAGAGGTTGTTCTTCCCTCCATGGAGGGACATCCAGGGACCGGGTCAGGGCTCCGTGTTTGCAGTGCACAGACAAGACACAGCCCTGAACACCCTGTGTGGGGGGGGGGACATAAACCCAGCGAGCACAAACACCTTCAGCTGTTCCTGGAGTTCCCAGAGAGTGCCGTCCCCTGGGAACCCCCTGGATGCGGGGCTGGGATGAGCTCCTGTGCACAGAGCTCCCCGTGCCCATCCCTGCGGCCGTGGGGCACCTCGGGCAGGGGCAGGGCAGGGTGACACCCGCAGGGCTGAGCTCCCTGCCAGGCTCTGGCAGCGGCAGCAGAGCCCAGGGAGCCCCTGCCCGTGCTGCAATGAACTGTCTGTGAGCGTGCCAGGGAAGGACTCGTGTCCCTGAGCAGCCCTGGGGCTGTGAGCAGGGCATGAGCCCAGCTCAGGGGTGGGCACCCGACAGAGCCCTGACGCTTCTGGGTGTGCCCATAAGAGAAGGCTTGGGCAAGGTGACCGTGGTAAAACCTCTCTGTCCATCAAGTGACAACCAAGTGTCTCTGGCACTGTCCCTCCCCAGCCAGGCACCGGGAGAAAATAAGCTGAGAAAACTGTGAGTCACCATGAAGAGAGATTAATGGTTAGGGAAAGGAAGTAAAGAGCAAAGGCCAAATGCAGAAGCAAAGAAACCACAGGGAGGCAAGAATTCAGTGCATGGAGTGGCTGCCTTGGAAGACAAATGGATCAATATAGAAAATCCAGACACCCTCTCGCCCCCTTCCTTTCCCCCAGTCCATTGCTGACCCTGACGTCCCATGGAATGGGAGATCCCTTGGGTCAGTCCAGCCCAGCTGTCCCCTCCCTGTGCCCTTGGGAACACTTGCCCACCCCCAGCCCATGGTTTGGGGGGGCTGCAGAGACGCCTCATGCGGGGCCAGCCCTGCTCAGGGACAGCCAAAGCCTTGGGCTGGGACCAAGCCCGCTGCAGCCACAAGTGGCAAGCACAGCAGCCCAGGGGCTGCTCTGGACAAAGGCAACTCCAGCCCAGCCACAGCCTGGCCAAGGGGGCTCAGGGGGCTCTTCCCACCTCTGTCATTCCATGAATCTTCTCCCTGCAGAGCTCTGTGGAGACACAAGTGACAGAGAGGCAGAAGCAGAGCTATAAAATGCACCAGTACAAACACAGCAGCTCCTGTGAGGAATGAACCCTCCCAGGGCAGCGCTGGGGCAGGAGAAGCACCCAGAGGGAGGATGAGCTCAGGGCATGTGTGTGTGTCCAAGGCACAGAGGGTGAGGCTGGGCAGAGGTCAGGGCAGGGCTGGCAATGGCAGCGCAGAGCTGAGGGCAGCGAGATTGTCCATTGGGACACGACGCAGCCTCATGGAACTCAGCAGGCCCCTGTGCCAACATGGAATCTCATGGAAACACGGCTCCACTGACAAGGCGGGGCCTCAGAGGACGCAGGTGCCACTGGGCCATTGCCAGCTCCTGTGGAATCCAGCGTCCATAGTGACAGCTGACAGCGCAGCCTCAGGGCTACATGGGGACCATTGTGACAATCTCATGGAACCAAGGGTCACTTGTGACAGAGAGGGGCCACATGGAACACAAGGGCCACTGTCGTGGTTTGACACTGTCTCAAATATCAGGTAGCCATGAAAATCATCACGAAGGGCTCATGAGTTGAGATAAGGATTGGGAGAAAAACATTCTAAGTTCAAAACAGGCTCAAACTTAAAGGCATAAAGTAAATTTATTATTAACGGAGTAGGATAATGAGGAAGAAAATAAGCCTTTCAAACACCTTTTTTCCTCTCCATCCCCTCCCTCTTTCCCTCCGACAGCGCAGGGAGACAGGGCCTGGGAGTGTTCAAGCCAGTTCATCACTCGAGATCTTTCTTCAGTTCCCTCAGGGAGGGGAGTCTCTTTCTTCTGCTCTGCCATGGGCTCCTTCCCACAGGAGACAGTTCTCTGTGCACTTCTCCAGCGCGTTTCTAATTTCACGAGTATCAATCCCTCCCAGCCTGCTGTAACGTGAGTCCCTCCCACAGGCAAAACGGTCTTCCCAAAACTGCAGGTGTGGTCATTAGTCCATGGGGTGTAGTCTTTTAAGGATCAGCTGCTTCAGTTCGGAAGCAAGAGCCCTCTTTCTCTATCTCTGGAAGCAGGAGCCCTCTCTCCCTGTTCAGGTCTCCCCCTGGATTACAGCTTTTGTAGCACCCAGCCGCTCCGCTGTGAGCACCTTTTCCCACGGGCTGGGAGTGGATCTCTGCATCCCCCCGTGGACTTCATGGATCCCAGGGAGACAGTTTGTTTTATCCCAGTCCTCAGCACGGCTTGCAGAGAAAATCTCGACTCCGACGCTGGGAGCATCTCCTGCCCCTCTTTCTTTCCACTGACCTTGGTGCCGTCAAGTTGTCTTTCTCTACATGTCCTCACTCCCTCCTCTTTCTACAACTAGGAGGAAAAAACTGCTGCTTGTAAATGATGTGTAAACATGTTAAGAATAACCTTTCTATGCAGATATTAACTAGTTAACATTATAACTGGGGTCAAAGTAACAAGATGCTAATATAGCTTGAGTTATAATGAAAAGCGGACAGAACTCCACTACTAAATAAGTAGTAAAGTAGGTGGGTATGCTTTATTCCAGCGCTGGGACGCACGGGGGATCGCTCCTCCAAAATCACGCGTGCCGACAGCTGCATTCAGCTCGGTATTTACTGGGTTACAAGTTCCATATTCATTAAGTTTCCTAACAAACTTATACATATTCATCACCTAGCCCCGCCCAGCCTCGCTTGGTTTTATAGTGAACTCAAAAGTCATTTACATCCGCGTAGCGCTTGTGCAGTGTTGTTTGGTGGTTGTGGTAGGGGTCTTCCGAGGGTCTTTTGATGAAGTCAGGGGGAGTCTTCCTCGTCTGAACTTTTCACCTTTCTCTCCTGCGCATGCTCTTTTATACCTTTGGCCTGGGTTTAAGCTTTGGCACTGGTTTGAGCTAGTTTTGGGATGAGGCAGGATGTCTGTCTGAGACTCCCGCTGGTCTTATCAGCGGTCTCCTATCTTTTCTTCCTGCTCTGCTATGCTGACCAAGCTAGATGCATTGCTCCTGACAAACAAATTCTTCTGCTCCCCATCCCCCTGATTCACTGGTCCCAGTGTATCCTGGTGTCCCATTCTCTCCCAGTTCATCCCATTCTGTCCCAGTCCTTTCCGGTCCCTTCCCGACAGCCACCGCCGTTTCCTGTATCTGTGTTCCCCTCCCCCCCCAAGGCTGCCCCCCCACCCCCCAAGATGCTGACGGGGATCGGGGGCTTCGTGTTGGCCTTCGTCTTCCTGGCGCTGGGGCTCGGCTTCTACCTGCACAAGCAGGTGATGGGAGGGGCCCGGGGGTCGCGTCCCCCCTCTCCTGGAGCTCTGTGCTCCCCCGGGGCCCCCCAGCCCGGTGTCACCCCCTTTGCTCTGCCCACAGAGCTCCTGAGCCGCCGGTGGCCGCAGCCCCTCCCCGTGGCCTCGGGCCCGGCCAGGACCCCCCGCTCCATCCCCGCGCTGATTTTGGGGGTCGTGTGTCCCCCCCAGCCCCGCTGTCACTCTGCCCCTGCCCGGCTGCTCCCAGTGTTTCCAGGAAGGCTTCCCAGTTCGCCCCGGTCCCGTTTATTGGGAAACAGTGGGAAGGGACTTTGGGGGATCCCGCGGGGGGACCGAGAGTGGAGGGGGCAGAACCGGCCCCAGGATGGATCGAGAATGGGGACCCCCGTGTGTCACCCCTGTGTCACCCCCCCCCCCGGGGGGCCCTTGGGAGGCACCTGAACCCCAAATCGGCACCCAGCGAACCCCAAAGGCGCAGAGACCCCCCCCTAAGCCGCCCCACAGCCCCCAACGACCAACCAAAATCCCCCGCGAGTATCAGATAATCAGAGAAGGCGTTGAACAACCTTCAGCCAATCAGAGCGCGCGGCGCTGGTGACTCACCAGTTGCCAGGCAGACCCGCAGCGCTCAGCGCTCCCCACCCGGACCCCGCCTGCGCCCCCCCTCGCTCCCAGCGCCCCCCGCCAGGGGAATTTGAGGAGGGGGCGCGTGGGGGGCGCCCAGGCCGGGCCCAGAGCCCAGCCCTGCCCCAGCCCGACCTCTCCCGGCTCCATCCCGGCTCCATCCCGGCTCCTCCCGCGGGATGCGACCGCGCTGGGAAAACGGGGGGCCAAGGGTGGGCGCTGGGCCCGGGGGGAGCAGGAGAAAGGATGGGAGAGGAGGAGAAGGAGAAGGAGAAGGAGGCACCTTTTAATGATATTTTATTGAGTCTCATTTTTTAGAGACCGGGATCAATACTCCCCAGCCGTCAAGGCGAGTCCCTCAGGGCTGCGGGGCCCTGCTGCCGGCTCACCCCGTGCCAGCCCAGCGCCAGCGCTCAGCGGGGCTTTGGCTTCCCGTGCCCTTTCCCGTGTCCCCAGCCCAGCGTCACCACCCCCGTGTCCCTAGGTCGTGCCCCACCCCTGCCCCCCTCCCCCTTTGTCGAGACACGGAGGATGAGAATTTCCCCATCATCCACCCCAAGAGTTCCCCCGAGCCCATTTCCTCTCGTGCTTTCCCTTGGCAGCAGAGCCCCACCCCTCCTGGCTGCCCCCTCCTGTCAGGGACTTGGAGAGAGCCAGGTCCCCCCTGAGCCTCCTTTCCTCCAGGCTCAGCCCCCTCAGATCCCTCAGCTGCCCCTCAGAAGTCCTCCAGAGCCTTCCCCAGCTCCATTCCCATCTCTGGACGTGCTCCAGCCCCTCCATGTCTTTCTTGCACTTTGAAGCCCAATCGCTGCCCTGTCGCTGCAGGTGCCAAAACCCCAGGGAGACTCCTTGGAAATGGGGGTAGAGAGGAGCCCTTCAAAGGGAAACGTGTGCAAAACTGCTCCCAATGGCCGAGCGGGTTTGGTGTAGCTGCGGGAGGAAGAGATGCTCCGGGACTCCGCCTCGGCCCCGGAGCGGAGCGGCCCGTGCTGGCGCGGGGCGCGCGGGGCTCGGCCGTGGGGCGCGCGGGGGGGAACGGACACACGGGCACCGGACACACGGACACGCGGACAAACGCTCCCAGCGCTTCAGCGGCAGCAGCGGCAGCAGCGGCAGCAGCGGCAGCAGCGGCAGCAGCGGCAGCAGCACAAAAGCAGCGAGTCCACGAACCCTCTGCGTCCCTTCTCCTGCTCCTCCTCTCCCTCTCCCAGTGTCTCGCACCCTCTCCCGCTCTCCCTTTCGTTCCCCAACCCCCCCTCCCGCGGCCTCCCTCTCCCCAGGCCCGGCCGGGCCATGCCCCCGGCCCGCCCCCGGCCCCGGGCGGGGCTGCCCCCTCCCCGCCCCCGGGCGTCCCGCCGCGGTCCCGCCTCCGCCCGGCTCTCGCCGTCCTGGCTGTGGCGCTGCTGGGCGGGCATCAGTGCCTGGCTCCTGGGCAGCATCGCCAGCCCCTGGCTCCGGCTGGCCCGACCCCTACCCCGGCCCCGGCCCCGGCCCCGGTCCCGGCCTCGGCTCCTCCCGGGGCCCGCCGGGGACACAGGCGGCGCGGCCGCTCCCGCCGCCTCCGCAGCGTCTTCCCCGCTCCGAGCTCCGCCGCTCTTGAGCGCGGCCGCCGGCCCCGAGCCGCCGGTGGCCCCTCCAAAAGAGCCCCCATGTGGGGATGGCCGGCCCGGGGCGGTTGAGCGGCGCTCGGGGGCCGTTCCTGGCCCCGGGCCGAGCGCTGACGGCCGCGTCTCGCGGGCACGGAAGGCGCAGCAGGGCCTGAAGGAGCGCTACCGGCTGGGTTCGCTGCTGGGGCGCGGCGGCTTCGGCAGCGTCTTCGCGGCCACGCGGCTCTCGGACGGCGCCCCGGTGAGTGGCGGGGCCGGCGGCGGGCGCAGGAGGCGGGGGGCAAAGGAGGAGGAGAAGGAGCATGGGGCTGGGCACGGCGGGCGGCGAGCTCAGCCCGCTGCTCCCCTTGCCTTGCAGGTGGCCATCAAACGGGTGCCGCGGAACCGCATCGGCCATTGGGGCGAGCTGGTGAGTGAGCGAGGGGCAGCGGGAGAGGCCGGGGCGCGACGGGCGGGGATGAGCCGAGGCCCGGCAGGGTGGAAGCCGCCAGAACACTTCGAGGGAGAGCGGCCGTGGGGCCAGCGGAGCGCGCAGAGCGTCCCCGGCTGGCTGAGGGCTTCCCGAGCCCCGGCACGGCATCAGCTCCGCTGACAGCACCGTGCTCCTCCCACAGCCCGACGGCACCCGAGCACCACTGGAGATCGTGCTGCTGGACAAGGTGTCCGCTGGCTTCCCTGGCATCGTCCAGCTCCACGAGTGGCTGGAGCTCCCCAACAACGTGGTGATGGTGCTGGAGCGCCCGGAGCGGTCTCAGGACCTCCTTCACTTCATTTGGGCACGGGGCTTCCTGTGCGAGGAGGTGGCGCGGCACCTGTTCCGCCAGGTGCTGGAGGCCGTGCGGCACTGCACCAGCTGCGGGGTCCTGCACCGGGACATCAAACCGGAGAACATCCTGGTTGACCTGGCAACCGGGCAGGCCAAACTCATCGACTTTGGCTGTGGCACCTACCTGCAAGCCGCAGCCTACACCAGCTTTGCAGGTGAGCCCACGCAGGGGGAGGCTCCTGGTAGCGGCATCTCACAGCCCAACATCTCACGGCCCAACATCTCACAGCCCAAAGCCAGCTGTGGCAGGGGGGATTCTCCCTTTTGCTGCCAGTCATGGCAGCCGGAGTCTTCAGCTGAGCTGCTTTTGAGCGGCGCTGGCTGAAGGGCTATTTTCCAGCCTTGCTGGCAGCCTTTCGCCAGCCACTCTGCCCAGGACTGGCGCTGGGGCTGGGGCAGCCAGCGTCACAGAAACACCCGTGGGTGGGAGTAGCAGAGAGGGGGGCCCAGAACCTGTGCTCCAGCCCGTTTGGTGTGCAGGCGAGACAGGGCTCGGACTGCTCTGCTGCCCGTGCTTGCCTTGGCTTAAGAATGGTTTCTGGGGCAGTGCAGGCAGGGAGGATGAAAGCGTGGTTTTTCCCCAGCACCAAGTGGGTTTTTCCTTTGCATGGAATGCTCGGGCCTTGCCAGGGCTTCCGCTGCCCTCTTGCGACACCAGCGGCTTCTTTTCCAACCCCCAGTTTGTACGCAAGTCCCAGGTGCTGGCAAGAGGGCAGCGGGTCACGCCGCGTGCCGCTGCTGCGGCCCCCGCATGCCCAGGGATGCTGGGGCGAGGCTCTGGGAGCAGGCAGCGTCCCCCTGAAGAACTCCACCTCTATTCCATAGGAACACCGTCCTACAGCCCCCCGGAATGGACCCTGTTAGGCTGGTACCACGGCGAGGCAGCGACCGTCTGGTCCCTGGGCATCGTGCTGCACCAGATGGTCTGCGGGGAGCACCCTTTCAGGAGGGGCTGGCACAGCACCTGGGGCCGGCTCTCGCTCCCACGACGGCTCTCTCCAGGTGGATCCTCGTCTCTGCAGCACGGGGGGAATAGCAGTGCTGGGAGACAGCAGCGGGCTCAGGAGCATCCCGCACTGGCAGCTGCTGAGCAGGTGGCAATGTCCTGCTCTCCTGCTCTCCAAAAGAAAGAATTGATGGCAAAGTTTAGGCACAGCCCTGAGCACACGCAGCACGGCCTGGCCATGGCAAGAGTGGGGCAAAGCGGACAGGAGCCTTCTGCAACTGACTGGCGCTTTCTGCTTTCTCTCCGCAGAGTGCCAGGATCTCATCCGACGGTGTTTAACCGTGCTCTCCTCGGAAAGGCCCTCATTAGAAGACCTGTCCTGTGATCCTTGGATGCAGGATATTCACATGCCATAGGAGAAGGGAGAGAGCCACGTGCACGCTTTGACCCAGGGAGCCGGTAAGTTCCAGCTGCACACGCGCCTTGGCAGGAAGCAGCAAAGAAAGGCAGAGATTTTGTCCTGCCTGAATCGCTGCGCAGGGCTCCTCAGCTGGGCACGCGCAGCCCTGCTGCTGGAGCTGAGCTGCTCTTCCCAGCACTGGTGGCCCCCATGCCAGCTGCTTTTGCTTGTTCTGCTTCAGCGACAGCCGGGGCCCTGGGCAGAGCACTGACAGCCTGCTCCAGCCCCAGGGAAGAAGGAGCCCCTGGGGAAGCTGTGGCAGGTGCGGCTGCTGCTGCTGGAGACATGGAGGGTGACATCAAGGATGACAAGCTCTTCCTCCACCTGGCAAGCTGAAGATGATGGACTTCAATTGTGGCACCTTCTCCAAAGCCAGGCTCCACAGCGAATTTGCAGATGAGTCCACACGCAGGGGGATGCTCCCAGATTTGTGCATTGCACAGCCTGGCCGGGAAGCAAAGGTTTCCCCCTTTGCTGGGGCGGATGCAACCAATTCTTCAGTCGGCTGCCAAGCTGCTTTTTGGCAGGGCTGGGGGGATGGGCTGGGCTGGTTTTGAACTGGGAGTCTGCTCCTGGCCCTGCCAACAGCCCCCAGCACCCACCGTGGCCCGCGCTGGGGCTGGGGCTGGGGCAGCCAGCCCGACACAAACAAAGCCCCATGGTGGGAGCAGAGGTTGGACACCAGAAGCTGTGCATGGGCTGCTTTGCTCTGCAGGCAAGGAAGGGCTTGGGCTGCTCCAGTGCCCTTGTTTGCTTTGGGCTCAGCATGACTTTTGGGGGCAGTGCAGGGGGAAGGCAGAAAGCGTGGGCTGCCCTGGCCCGTGGGTGGGGTTTTCCCTCGCATGGCAGGCTTGGACCTTCCTCAAGGCCCAGCAGGGAGAAGATTTTTTACCTTTTTCCTTGTTTTCCCTTTTTGTCTGTAATCTCTTTTCATTGATTTATGGTTTGTTTTTCCAAAGGAAGCATTCTAGGTGCTGTCTGGTCCGGATGGCAAAGTGCTTGGGAGCAGCTGTGGCATGGATGGGACATGCCCTTGGAGAAGGGCTGAGGACACCGTTTGGGAGCAGCTTTTCTTCTGGCGGCGGGAGGCGTGAGGTGGGTGCCCGTCCTCTTGGCACGGCTGGGATAAGGGCTTTTGGGAGACGGCAGCGAGCACAGCGGCATCCTGCTCTGGGCAGCTGCTGAGGAGGTGGCTGTGCCACGGCCGGCTGCAGGCTGGGCACGTGTCCTGCCCTCCTGCTCTCCTGCCAGAGGCAGCAATGCTGGGCAGCTTTGGGCAGCGCCCTGAGCGCGGCCAGCACGGCCTGGGCACCGCGGGCGGCTGGGACAAGGGGGACGGGAGCCTTCAGCTGACGGGTGCTTTCTGCTTTCTCTCCTTGCAGCCGGGCTCTGTGGATGCTGAGGCTGCTCTGGGCTCCACCAAGGCTCTGCTGCGGCTCAGCCCCGGGGCCACGAGAAGCCAAAGAAGAAACGCCGTGACCTGCAGCAGAGACGTGCTTGAGTAGCTCGGCAGTGCAGCTCAAGTTTGCAGAGTGTGCACCTCCGGGGGAAAATATGACACCCCCCCAATAACAAACTTGTTCAGTAACTTCTGAAATGAAATCAGTCTGGGATGACCCCCAATGCCATTTTTCAGCTTGCTCAAGCTGAAGCCCAGCCCTTCTCTGAACAGTTCTCTCCCCCACCTGCCTTTTGCTCCACAAGTGCTCCCTCTTTCCCCCAGTGAGTTCCCAGCTCACCGCAGTCCCCATTGCACTGTAGCCTTCCTTGATGGCCCTGGCCATGAGGAAGAATGAGCCCCAGGTTTAGGGACTCGTGTTGTCACTGGCTGAAGAACAGCAATGTCTCAAAGGTCTGGTGAGATTTGGGGGTCATTCAGAGCTGCTCTCCAGGCCTCAGCTCTGCTCACTGCTGGCTTCCCACTTCCTTTTCCTCATTCTTCACAAAGCAGGATGAGCTCTGTGAACGCCCTTGACCCTCGCCACCCTTCCCAGCCCAGCCACCCAGCCCAGTTAGGCTTAAGCTGGAGCTTCTCTGTCTCCTCTGGCACCCCAGTGCAGTCCCCTCTGTGGGGAGCAGCAGCCCCAGAGCACAGCACACAACAGTGCAGGCCACAGCCGGAGCAGCTCCCTGCAGCCATGGCTTGGCTCTTTGTGGCAACCAAATGCTCCCTGTTTGCAGCTGTCCCTGGAGGATGGCCCCAGGGCAGAGCCCAGCCGGGCTCCCAGTGCATCCCCTGGAGCCTGGGGCAGACAGCGCTCGCAGAGCTGAGGTTCATGGTGAGCACCCAGAGCTGTGGCTCGCAGTCGGTGTTTGCAAGCGTTGTGATCTCATCTCCTGCAACCTGTGGGGAAAACGAGCTGTGCGGCCAGGCCAGCACCGCCCCTCTTGGCAGGGACGAGGCTGAAGGCCTTTCCTGTTACCGAGGAGGCGGCATTAAGCCTTAGCAGGGCCTGGCAGCTGTGGAGCCGGATCTCGCCCGCTGTCCGGGACTCGCTGCCCACCAACCGCCCCCACCCGCCGCGCTCCCTTCTGCAGGGACAGAAGGCTCTGGCTGTACCAGGCTTTCCATCACGTCTGTGTACCCATAGCTGTGGAACGCACATGGAGAGGGAAAGTGTCAGTCACGGTGCTTGCACACTCCTTCCTTTCCATACAGGACACATTCCTGCGCACCCCCTGTCAGGGTCTATTCAAAGGAGAGGCATGGATAGAGATTTCCCACAGAGCTCTGACTCTGGCGGAACTCACCTTGTCAGCCAGCAGCCAGGGCATTTTTTTCCCAGCTCTGTGTCAGTCGGTGCCCAAGAGCTGAAGGGAGCAGCATTTAGAAGCAGTTTCCAGATTTCTAGGCAGGCAGTGGAGCTGACAAGCATCCGTGCAACTCTCCGTGTTCATCAGGAGGGGCTGCTGCTTCTTTGGGAATACGGCACAATGGAGACACGAGACTTGGAAAAATCCCAGCTCTCTGTGGATTTGCGCAGGAGGAGGAGCAGCAGAAACACTTTGTGTCTGCTTGTGGGGACACAAGGTCCAAGGAGCGGGGCTGGCAGAGGGTGACCTGGGCCGCTGGCAGCTCAAGTCCCGTGTGTTGGGTCTGCCTGAGGGAAAGTTCATGGGCCTTCCAGGGCTGTGCTTTGCATTGGTAGCTGGACGGGTGCTGATAATAGAGCGGTGTTCTGGCTACTGCCCAGCAGCGCTGTCCCTCTGCCATTCCTTCCCCCATCAGAGGGGATGGGAGTGGGCAGGATCCTGGCAGGGGACACAGCCAGACCAGCGGACCCAAATCAGCCAAGGGGATGTTCCAACCATATGACTCCAGCTCAGATGTATAAAGCAAAGGGAGAGAGGAGGAAGGGCACCTTTTCCCCCAGAAGCTGAAGTTTCCCTGAGGGTTCCAGTTCCAAACTGTTGACCCTTTTTGGAGGCATAAGATTGTCACCTCATAGTCTTCCAGTCACCCTCGAGTTGTAGAATTTTAGAGCAGTCAAATCAATCAAGTTCACATTTTCTAGATATTGCTGTGTCATTTTCTTGATATCCACGTGAGAGGGGACACAGTGATGGATGGGTTTGCATGGGAGCTCCAGAGCCCCGGAATGGAGAGCCTGAGTGTCCCAGCAGGATTTGCAGGAGTGTGGGGCAGCTGGAAAGAAGATCGTGGGCAATATTCTCCTGCCTCCATCTTCCAAGGCAACTTTGATTCAGTCCCTGTCTGCACCATGCCATGGGGCCTCCAGAGGCCCAGGGAGGTGTCTGGGTGGCCCCAGAAGGCACTTGCAGAACCCTGGGGCACCAGGGAAGGGGTAGGAGCATCCCTGTGGTGCTGGGAGAGACACGCAGAGGGGGCCACCCCTGGTGCCCAGGCAAGAGCTGCATTCAGGCAGCCAAATTCATGCAGGGTCTGCCCGGGCGCTGCCAAGGACCTGTCCAGTGAGCTCCTGTCCTCTTTCACCTCTTTGTATTTTCTCTGTATTTCTTTGTATTTATCCTTATTATTATCTTTGTATTTGTTGACCCTCAAAATGCCATTAGAAATCATTTTCCCTCAAAATAAATACTGACTTATTTTAGTGTGCTGCTTTGGACAAATTTGCAGGAAAATATCCTCTGACAGAAGGCAGGTTACAACCAGCCCTCTCCCACCAGGTCTGGGAAAAAAATATTTTCCTCTGAGGAAAGTGAAAGAGAACCTATTTATTTAACAAACACACAGGAAAAGGATAATAATGCTGAATACTAAAACCTCTCGCTGTGGAGAGAAACCTGGGAAGATTTCAGAGTCCTTCTGTAGGTGTGCTCTCTCTCCTCCTCCTTGGAGCTGGGTTGGTGTCCTCCAGGGCCTCGGTGGAAAATTCTCCCGGTGTGTTCTGATGTTGAAACAGTCCAGAAGTGAAGAAGGGAAAAAGCCCAAGTCCCAGGAAAACAAACTTCAACTCTCCATCTCCCTCTGGAGAAAAGGAGCCGAAAGCGGACTGGAAAGCAAGCAGGGCGCTCCCTCCGCTCTTCTCGCTGCTGCAGCAGAACACAGAGGCGTGTGTGTCTGTGTCCTTGAACAACTGCTTTGAAAAGTTTGCTCGGTTTTTTCTCTCTCCCCCGTCGGGCTCAGTTTAAAGGCACAGAAAGGCACAGGATTGATTTCTGGGCAGAGAGCAGCGATAGGGGATACACATCATAAACTCACCCCCAGACAGGAATGTACAGAGTTGGAGAGCTCTACAGTCCTGTGTCTTTAGTTCCAAGGGTATGGAAGTGTCGATGGGTCCTTTGGTAATCGCACAGTTCTGTATCGGTTCCCGCCATGTGGAGCCATTTTTATACAGAAGTCAGTGTATTCACACAGCACAGATTGTTGTGTTTTCCTGTGTATCAATTTCTGTGTAAACCTGCATCCCGTTGTACAGTTTTATCGATGTATGAATTTCTGTGTAAAGCTGCGTGGCCTTGTAGAGTTTGGTTCAGGCTCTGTGGGTGTTGAGAGAGTTCGATGGATGTTTGGCTTTCTCTCCAGATGTGTATCTGTACAGGTATCACCGTGTGACCCATCAGACATTTAACTGTGTGAACCAAAAGGGATCTTTGTATCTTTCCATATGGAGAGCAGAGATGGAACAATCTGCAGGAAGCTTGTAACAGAATGTTGGGGTTTTGGGAGTTCTCCTGGGGTTTTCTTCTGTTAAAGGAATTTTCCCCATCCATGTTGCCACGGGGACAAATTACTGGGTGCTTAAGAAAAACAGAAAACCTGGCCATAGGGGTGGGGTGCATCTTGCTACTCTTTTTTTCACCTGGCTGTGTGGGCAGTCAGTCCCTGGCGTTTTGGATGACGGAGAGAGAGGCTGCTTCTTCGGCTGCTTTCCTTCTACCGGAGAGACCCCGGGATTCCCAAGCCCGCCTTCCCTGCCCCGCTGGGAGCCAGGCTGCGGCCGCCCTGCCGCTGCCATTGCTTCAAGCCTTCGCTGCTCTGTAGCCCGGCTCTCCCTGCCTGCCGAGACCTCCGGGGGTTCCCACCGCAGCTCCGGAACTTTGATACATCTTGTCTGCCATGCAGGATTTGTGCTCATCCCTGCTGTTCCAGCCTGCCGTTCCAGCCTGCCATTCCAGCCTGCTGTTCCCGAGGGTCCGGCTGGACATCGGGATCGGCTGCCCAGGGGGTTTTTGAAATCTTTGTTCCATCCCTTCCCGGGATCCCAGGCCGTCAGTGCCGCGTGCTCCCCGAGCTCGCTCCGGAGCGCCCCCTGCAGCCGTGGGGGAACCATCGCACCTGCCCTGCTCACCAGGAGCCGCCAGCGCCACTGCTGGCTGAGAGCAGAACTGCACCCAAGGGGAAACGGCCTGACAGCCAAGAAGGCTGGGACTGGGTTTGTGATTGTTTGCTGTTACTGCCATAGCTATTGCTGTTTGTTTGACTGGTTATACACATATAGATATATATTAGTAAAGAACTGTTATTCCTGTTCCTCATATCTTTGCCTATAAAGCTCCTTAATTTCAAAATTATAATAATTCAGAGGGAAGGGGGTTGCAATTTTTTTTCCTTCCATTTCAGGAGAGACTCCTGCCTTCCTTGGCAGACACCTGTCTTTCAAACCAAGACACTGGGAGCAACTGGGACCACAGTGGGGGCAAATGCTATCATACAGGGAGTGACTGGGTTCATACTGGAAGTGACTGGAGCCACATTGGACTCTTACTGAGAGTGAAAGCAACCATACTGGGTGTGACTGGGAGCCACTGGGACCACGCTGTGTGTGAGAAATGAGACAACTCTTAGTTAAAAATTAAAATAATTTATTAAAAATGGAAAAATTGAAAAATTACAAAAATTAGCAAAATATAAAAATTTGGGATCCTATGGCTCGATAGATGGTATGCCCCAGGAGCGCAGGGATTTTAGATCTTCTGGCTGAAACAGCACTAGAGCTCAGGTAGAGAAAAAGGACTTACAGTGCTAGGCTGGCTTTTGGCTGGTCCAAAAGCAAAAAAATATTTCTAAAGGCTCCTTAATAGGAGTAGGCTTTCCCACCACTATTTTTTTGTTTGTTTGTTTGTTTTAATAAATTGCATGCACTAATTCCCATCCATTTGCTGCAAATGATCCCCCAGGAAAGCTTCCACAAAGGGCCCCATAGCTGTGGCGGTTCTCTTCTAAAGCAGCCCAGGAACAGCTCCTGGGTTCAGGAGCAAAGCCTAAGCGGTTAGGAGCTTGCACTTCATTGCCAAGGGAATTGCTCTCTTGGCACACCGTCAAGGGTCACAGCAGAGAGCCAAGGCCTCTAATGGCAGGATTTGGAGCAAGAAAGTGCTTTCCCTCACTCCTGGGCAAGTTTTAGAAGTACTTGTGAGGCTCCCTGCCAGCCTGCAATTTGCAGGTTGTCTCGGCTGAAGCAGCAAGCTGAGGAAATGACAGTGTCCAATGCCACGCGCTCTCCCGTGGAGGGAACGCAACCCCTGCAGGTTACGTTGCAAATACTCTCCAGCCGCCAGCGAGTGCAGACACCCCCTTTTTAGCTGATGCTGTTGGCAGGAGCTTTAGCAAAGGAGCGGCACCTTAATGGCACTTTTGCTCCCAAATCTGCTTCATCACTACAAACGAGCATCAAGAGCAAAGTGAAGCAAAAGCCGTGTGATGGCTACCCCCAGGATAAACCTTTACTTACGAGTCAGGTGGGTCAGGAAGTAGCCGGAATACGCCACAGAAAAAACCGTGCAAACCGCGGCACAGACTTGCCCGATCATTCTAGCAGTGCTGTGCGGGTTTGCACACTGAATGCCACCCGGGGGAAAAACCAAGACTCCTCTCGGGGTGCAGGCCGTCTGCTGAGAACGCCTCAGTCACGAGGGTCCTCCTGCAGCGAGCGAGCCAAAGAGCTGCTCTGGACAAGGAGGCCTCGCGCGCGCCGGGACAACGTCGCGCTGACAGCACTGTGATGCGGCCCGGCTCCCTTGACGTCACAATAGCAGCCGCTCTGGCTCTGTTGGCGTAGTTACGCCCGGCAACCGAAATCTTCTGTACAGCTGACGCAAAAGAAAAGCCTGGGAAGATCTCCTCAGTCATAAAGCAGGAGAAAAAATCCTTACCGTCCATAAGCCAGTGCTCAAGGCATCCCGGGGTAACTCCGAAAATGCACCGATCCAGCAGGCCCCCAAGAAATCCAAGCAAACGTGGCTTTTCCTCCCCAAGGCTTTGACTAAAAGCAAGTGTGCTTGTTCCTGCTGGCATCTTTGTTGCTTCTGAAAGCCCTAACTGCTTTGATGACATTTAGGGGACAAAAGAAGCCAAGGAAATCAGTTTCCAGGAGTACTGCAGTGCGCAGTTGCTTCTTGAGCACGTAGGTGCATGCTGACCTTTGCTCGGACTCACTTTGGAGCCTGACCTCCCTTTCTGGCAGGGAGGTGTTGGCTTGTCTCCTGACACAAAGCTCCTCTCTTCCTGCTTGCTCTTTCTTTGGCACCTTAACGTCGGACAACATGCAGAAGAGCTGCGCGCTGATTCTCGGGCTGCCACAGTTTTGTTGTGTTGCAGCTCTGGCAGCAGCCTGCGGCTACCGCTCTGCGGTGGCCTGCAGGTGCCGAGCCCAAAGAAGGCCCGTTTCAAGCAGTCAAAAGCTGCAGCCTCACAGATGTTTGCCCAGGCTCCATGCTCCCTGTAAGATTCCTTGCAGACATTTGGATAGCCACATCCCAAAGAAAATGAGATGCAGTCATTCCCTTCTCTGTCAAAAGCTCCAGTTAAAGGCAGGAGCCAGCTTGAAAGAGGAGAGCAAGTACTGAGTGGGAGAGGGAAACGAGTGCATGCAACTCCTCTGGAAACCAACTCTGCTTGCCCATGCACGAATGACTCCGGGCTTAGCTCTCTTTTCTGGTGACTCAGCACAGACACGTCCTGTCTGCTGGGGGACAACTGCTGCAGTGTCTTTGAGGAGCTTCACACTGGGCTCTTCACACGTCGGATGCTGCGGGTGCCATTTGAAAATCGATGCAATGGCTGAAAGGCCCAGCTGCACCTTGAAATTCTGTTGCTGAAAAACTGCAGTAATTTACCAGGGTAATTCCCCCAATTTGAAAGCGTCTCGTTTTCCCCATCTCCTAGAGAGCTAACGTCAACCAGCCAGTTGTAGAGCTTACAGAAGGAAGAATGAGGCCTTAGCAGGGAAAGCCGAGCGTAGGCCCTCGGACTCCCTTGAGCAGAGCGCGTTAGTGCCCCAAAAGGACCAGAGAGGGAAGCGTTTGGGGGACGTGCCATTTCAGCCCTCCTTGGCTCTTGGATGCCACGTGACCGCCAGGAAAGGGGAACAAGCGGGGCCTGCTCCCTCCTCCTGCCCCTCCCTGAGGGGCGGCTGGCGCTGGGGGATGCCAGGGCACGGGGGGCGGGTGGGGGGGCAACATCTCCGCAGGGCGGGCGGAGCGGGAGCGGCCACGGGGCGCGTGGGGCGGGGCAGGGCCCCTCTGTGAGGGGGGAGAGCCTTGGGCCGCTGGGAAGCAGCGCAAAGCCATGAACAGGACAGCCCGTCCAGAGCGCACGGCTTCGAAGGCGCTGTCCAGCTTAGGCCCAGTGTGGCAAGGAAGGGAATCTTCCAGGGTTCTGAAGGTTTTACAGCCTTTTATTGCCAGTCCTGCTGAAACCAAGGGCTGAAACCAAGGGTCTTCCAGCTACTTCTTCATCTTCATCTTCATCTTCATCTTCATCTTCATCTTCATCTTCATCATTCTGTCCTCCTGGTGACCTGTTCAGGCTGACAGCTCATGCCTGGTCCAGTTCTGCTGAGTCCCAGCTTTTTCTTTCATAGCTTAATCATCAGGATGACGATTGGTCCATTTCTAGCTCCAGGATAGTTCTCAGCTTCCCTACATCAGCAATACTCTACTCTTAGCTAAACAATGCTCCTTTAATGAAACTTTCTGGGGACTGGAGTCCTAACGAAAACCAGCTAAGCTAAGAAAATCTCAAAACCATAAACTTCCTAACTATGGAACAGCTAAATTATAAAACTCAGGGGATGGCCGAATCTTCTCTTAAATACGGTACATCCCCTCTTCACTCCTCTGGGCTGGCGGGGCACCAAGGCCTCCTCAGGCGCAAGCGTCTCCTCTCCAATCTTCCTGCACTTGCTTGGCTGAGATGATCAGAGCAGCCAGGCTGGAGGCAGGATCGCCTGAGGTCACAAATGGATGCTGCCCAAAGGAAAAACACAACCAAAAGGAACCATGACTTCCCAAGATCACGTCCAACAGGCTCAAGCAGGGCTCCTCTGCTACCAGGAAGACGCGCAAAGAGGACCGAGGGCACCATCTGCCCCTCCGCCTTCCGCTCCTGGACCTGTCTCGCCCAGGCCCACGTGGCCCACAGTCCTCTTCGGCCCTTCATGCAGGTGTCCACAGCTCGCAGGGCTTTTTGCCGCTTTGCTTTTTCTTACCTTCAGGAGTTCCTGGGCAGACCAGCGCCTGTCCTCGTCTGTCTGCAGGCAGCAGCGGAGAAAGTCGCGCAGGAGAGCCGAGTGGTGCCTGGGGTTTTGCAGTTTTGGGGCCCCGTTCCTTTCTATCAGTTCAAAAACCTACCAAAAAGGGAAGCGGACACTCTACCTGCTCCTTTCCTAGCCACAACAGCTCTCTCTGCACAGAGCCACACTTTGAAGCTGCACCTTACCCTGAGACGGGGTTCCCTCTGGTAAGGAGCTTCCCCTTCCACCATTTCCAGCCCCACGATCCCCAGTGACCAGATGTCCACTTTGGGGCCGTAGGCTTCTCCTCTCACGACTTCTGGCGCCATCCAGCTGGGAGTGCCGACGCTGGAGCTGCACTTGTCGTGCTCAGGGGTGAGCTGAGCACAGAGGCCAAAGTCAGCTGCGGAGAAAAACAAACCCTGTCAAAGCCAGCTACAACTGGCAAACCCAGCCAAAGAATTGCCCGCTCAAAGCCTGACAAGGCCACGGTGAATCTAGCTGGAAAAGCAGCAGTGCTCTGCTTCCGCGGGGCTGTAGCCAGGGAAACAAGGCATTGGCCTCTTCAAAAACGCCCTCAGGTTTGGCGCACTGGCCAAGCAGTGCTTCTGGAGAACTGGCAGTTACCCCAGAGCAGCCCCAGAGCGCATCCCGGGAACGCTGCGCCGGACCAAGGATACCCACCCAGTTTGACAGATCCGTCCGTGCTCACAAGAATGTTGCAGCTTTTGACGTCTCTGTGGATGACTCGGCGGGAATGAAGGAAATGCAGTCCTTGCAGGCACTGAGAGAGAGAGGAGAAAGGGAAGGGTGAAGGTTCAGGACCTGATTTCATCCCGCAAGAAAGGAACGGGCTGGACGAGAGTGACAGCTTTCTCAGGGAATTGGGAGCCAGGGCGCAGCATCCTAGTGCTGTCAAGAGGAAGAGCTTGCTGCTTCAACACTCTTACGCGTGTTCTATCTTTCCAAGCAAAGGCACATCTGAGCTTCCAAAAGCCCCTCCTCCCTTCGGTACGTAGCGCGTGCCCTTTGGCTGGGGGGCGGCATGGCAAAGATTTTCTTGGTAGCCTTGTGGCAGCAGAGGAGGAAGCAGCACGTTAGACCTGTTCCAGAATCCAACGCCATCTGGGCTGCAATGCTATCCTTTGAAGCTGAGGACATCTCCTTTGCCCTTAGCTTGAAATTCTGCCACCAGCGTTCAGGCTTGGAGCGGCAAGGAATGCAGGACACACAGACAGGCTCCAGGCAAACGTTGAGAGGCAAAGCTGGCAAGAGGAAACAAGTGCGACACAGCGAGCGAGCCAGCGAGCCAGCGAGCGCGAGCGCCCCAGCACAACGGCAGCACGTAAGAGTGCGAGAACGGAGCCTAGGAAGTGCGGGGACACTGGCAGGCAGTTGGCTTCAGATGTTCTTTCTTCTGCGTGTCGTGACAGCAACAGCAAAGCAAGGCCGTGAGCAAGAAATCTCTGCTGTTCTTAACCACCAGTTGACAAGGGCCAACAGGCCAGGGGAAGCACAAGCGGCATCCCTCACCTCCCGACAGACAGCGCCTATCTGTCCTTCCTCGAGGTACACTGCCCCGACTACATCATACAACGTGCCGCCGTCCATGAACTCCATCGCCAGCCAGAGCTCTCCATCGACCAGGTAGCTGAAAGAAGAAAAGCCCGGCATGGAGAGAGAGGACCTGGGCACAGCCCAGTCACCCGAGGGGCTGACCCAGCTTTCTGGAAGTGCTCTCCAAGCTGCATTTGCCAGAGGAGATTCTTGCAGACCAAGTGCAACCTCCTCCCACGCACTGGAGGAGAGAAATCCTAAACAGCTCCATTTTCTGCCAGTGACCAAAGGGGTTTGCCACTTTGGGCTTGCAGTATCCTAAAGGAACACTGACATGAGAATAGCCCCACCTGTCTAAGTAGGACACAATATTGGGGTTCCTACTGTCCCTCATGGCCACGATTTCATTGACAGCCAGCTCCTCGGACATCTCCTCTTGAAGAGCCATTTTCTTGATGGCCACCTAAAAGGACATTGAGAGACCGTTGACTTGAGAAGCCGCTCGTCGCACGAGATCCCCAGGAACACGCAGCGAGTGCTTGTGCAATGACGCAGCCCAGCTGTGCCAAAGGGCAGAGCTTAGGAGAAGGACCGAAGCCCGTCCCAAATGCCGTCTGCAGGCTGCTGAGCCTAGGCTGTGCTTCAGAGGAGCAGCCTCTGCCGCAGAGATGGAGCGGCCACCCAAAGCTCCAGCCAAGGCTCGCAGCCGCGGCGAAAGCGCTCCAGAGCTGCAAAATCTGCTGGGGGCATTGACACTTTACCTGTTGTCCTGTGCTGGCGTCGAGGGCTTTATAAACAGCTCCAAAACCCCTAGAAAGAAAACGGCAGCAGAAAAAGCCCTTTAGTCCCTGGCGGTGAAAGCCAGCCTAGGCGGGAGATCTCCCCAGGCTGCCTGGAGCATTTGGAAAACGCCTGGCTGCAGCGCCTCCCCCGCCAATAGCACAAGAGCCCAGCAGCCCTCTGCCACGCAGGGTGTCCAGGAGAAAACTGAGGCCCAGTGTGAACACCAAGGGCTGCTACAAATCTCCAAGGCACACGCCCGATTGCTTCCGTTCCCAGCCTAAGGGGGACCCTTTGGAAAAACTGGAGAAGAACTTGGAAAACTCTGCCTTTGAGAAGTGTTATCTGCCAGCTCTCGGGTGACAAGGTGCTCTGGTAGGCCGGCAGGGGCGGGACATCTTCCAGGCCCTGCTCCTTGCTGCAAGCAAGGCAGACCTTGCCAGCACCAGGTTGTCTTTGATGATGCCTTCTGACTGCTCTGACTGAGCAGTCCTGAGAGGTGGCAGGAAGGTAAAGCCGGAGTCTGACCGTGTTCGCAGCTTGCCTGACTTCACGCTTGACGCTGCACCGGCCAAATGACCGGGCCCGTGGTTTTGCGTAAGGAGCAGGCGTCAGACTTACCCTCGTCCGAGTTCTTCAAACGCCGAGTATTTCCTCCTCGGCTCGCCCAGACTCACAATGCTCCCTGAAAGACAAAAGCAGTGCAAGGTGCTCACTTTCAAAGGGAGATGCCGCTCCCCAGACGATCCAAGATGCAGCCCCACTGTCGGGAGCTCTGTGCCCATTGCAGTCACTTGGCTTCCAGCCGCTGAGAACAGCGAGCGGGAGGGCCATCTTCTCCGCCTTTCAGCAGCTGGCCTTTCCAAGAAGGACTTCACGGCTCTCAAGCACAGCAGCTCATGTGATAAGCCAGAACGAAGGGCCTTTAGGAACTGGGCCCTCCGAGTTAAGGAAGGGCCTCCGCGGCCTCTGCAGTGGCACCTGCCGTCACCGGCAGGGCCACTTAGGAGAACAGTGTGCAGCAGTGAGAGGAGGAGCGAGAACAGTCGTAAAAAGGGCAGCCAGAGAAGAGCTGGGGCCCGAGAGCTCCCTGGGGCCCAGTCACCCGCTAGGTGCCAGCCTTCTGCTCAACAGAAACAATCTCTGCTTTTGTCTTTGGCACAGAGGGCAGCCCAGGAAAAGTCAAGCCAGTGCCAGCTGCCCTCAGAGGCAGCGGGAACACGCCGAGCGCTCTCTTGCTGCCTCAAAGCACAGCAACAGGTTCTTGGAGGGAGGCCTAAATGCCTCTGTGACACTAAAGCGAGGAGGAACTTCAGAGACCCGCAGAAAACACACCGCTCTGGCAGACCAGAAATACACCAGACGTACTCAGTCTCTTCAGGCTCTGCTCCTCTCTCATCTCCGGCTGCTGGGCTGGGCTGCTGGACGAAGTGCTGGCACGTGGGGGAGTGCTGGCTGCTGCAGAGCGCGCCGGTGAAGCGGCACGTTGGACGGCAGAGCGCGCGTCAAGAGAGAGCTGGGACAAGAAAGGATTGCCCGTCAGAAAGGCGGCTGGCACAGATGCCCTGCAGAGCACACGGCAAAAGGAAGGCTGTCAGCCACCGCCAGGCCTCTTTGGCTGGGGGGGTTTTGCATGTCCCCTTCTCAAAGGCAACGGGCAAAGCCCAAAGGCTGCTGTGATACAGCAGCACATGGCCAGGTTCATGCTACATTTTATCGATTTTCTGCAAGACCACTGCAACAAGGTATTGACGAGCTTGCAAAGATCCAGCAAGAGGTGGGAGCAGGGCCCCAGAGCCTTGTTGCTTTCCTCCTGCTGTGTTCCCCTGGGCAATGAAGTCACCCTCGAGTGGGCATGGTAGCGTCTGACCAGAAGGCCAGTCTGCTCTACGTTGTGCCTGAAGCTAATTGGTCCCTCCCAGGGGCCAGTGTCTCCTAAGTATCCTGCAAGGCTCTCAACTGAGTCTTTGGACCGTCTCTGTCCACTGACCACGGGGAGCCTGCACGGACACCGTGCACCGAGGGGCTCACTTCTACGCTGGCAACAATTGAAAGGCACAATGCTGCCTCTCGTCTGATCCCAAAGACATTCTCAGGCCCTCTCAGCGTCCCAGCAAAATGGCGCTCAAATGGGAAAGTTCAGAAGCCATTTGCCAGGGGTGCCTGGCCTGGCTGAAGCAGCACTACGTCATGGCAGGCACACAGCCCCCAGCATCTTCAGGCACGAGCGGCAAGGGCTGGCTCGTCAGAAACTTGAAGCTCGGCCCTCCACCAAAGGCAGTGCCAACCACAGGCGCCACTTACTGGCTCTGCACGTTCAGGCCGTGGATGGACACCAGCTGGAGGCTTCTTGTCATTTGGCTCCTCTTCCGCATCTTCCTCAGCAAGAGAGGGAGCCAGAGGAGCTGCTGACCCTGCTGGTGAGCCCTGCAGACAGACAGCAGTGAGAGGGACAGGGAGCAGCCAGTCCTTTAGGAGCTGCTTTCTTGTCAGCTCCGTAAGCTGCTTTCTTTTCACCCAGACTAAGGGGAAATCAGAAACTTTGATCAAAGTGGGATTCTGAGTCGTGAAATTCACCCTCTTAAGGTGGGCAAATTAGGTGGTGCTCCGTCTTGCTGTGCATTTGATCCTCCACCCTGGCTAGAATCAGCAAGACACCTTTGGCCTGCCACACTTGCCTTTCATCTCTTGAAAGGCTCTTCAATGGAAAATTAGGAAAGAGCCAGTGCTCCCTTTGCTGCTGCTGATGCCAACACCGACTTGGCCTTTCTTTCCGCCTCCCAGGCTGGCACTCTACACTCTACCACAACAGGCCAAGCTCACAGCTTGCCGCACAATTCTTACATGCCAGCAAGGTCAGAGGTTCCTTTGCCACTCACCAAAGGACGGGCTTGTCTCCATCCGCGTGTGAGGTGACCTGCAGAGAGCAAGGCAAAAGGAACCAGATGCCGTTAGAAAAGTGCCTGTGCTGGGGAGTCCCACAGGACAAGTCAGTCCCAACAGAGAGCATTTTCCTTTCCCAACATCCCTCCAGGAGCAACACAAGATTTTCCCACTGCAAGCAAGAGAACAACAAGGACACTATACTAGGCTCTCTCTACTTTTGTCGCTGAAGAAACAGAAACACGATCACAGAAATGCCAAGTGGCCTTTAAGTCAGAGCTTCTGTTCTGCCCAACAGCTCAAGCAGCTTTTTCCTCTTCTCTTTTCTGCAACCTTTCTTTTCTGGTTTTTTGTTGTTGTTGTTGTTGTTGGGTTGTTTTTAATTTGGTTTTTGTTTGTTTGTTTGTTTTTTAAATAAATTGCATGCACTAATTCCCATCCATTTGCTGCAAATGATCCCCCAGGAAAGCTTCCACAAAGGGCCCCATAGCTGTGGCGGTTCTCTTCTAAAGCAGCCCAGGAACAGCTCCTGGGTTCAGGAGCAAAGCCTAAGCGGTTAGGAGCTTGCACTTCATTGCCAAGGGAATTGCTCTCTTGGCACACCGTCAAGGGTCATAGCAGAGAGCCAAGGCCTCTAATGGCAGGATTTGGAGCAAGAAAGTGCTTTCCCTCACTCCTGGGCAAGTTTTAGAAGTACTTGTGAGGCTCCCTGCCAGCCTGCAATTTGCAGTTGTCTCGGCTGAAGCAGCAAGCTGAGGAAATGACAGTGTCCAATGCCACGCGCTCTCCCGTGGAGGGAACGCAACCCCTGCAGGTTACGTTGCAAATACTCTCCAGCCGCCAGCGAGTGCAGACACCCCCTTTTTAGCTGATGCTGTTGGCAGGAGCTTTAGCAAAGGAGCGGCACCTTAATGGCACTTTTGCTCCCAAATCTGCTTCATCACTACAAACGAGCATCAAGAGCAAAGTGAAGCAAAAGCCGTGTGATGGCTACCCCCAGGATAAACCTTTACTTACGAGTCAGGTGGGTCAGGAAGTAGCCGGAATACGCCACAGAAAAAACCGTGCAAACCGCGGCACAGACTTGCCCGATCATTCTAGCAGTGCTGTGCGGGTTTGCACACTGAATGCCACCCGGGGGAAAAACCAAGACTCCTCTCGGGGTGCAGGCCGTCTGCTGAGAACGCCTCAGTCACGAGGGTCCTCCTGCAGCGAGCGAGCCAAAGAGCTGCTCTGGACAAGGAGGCCTCGCGCGCGCCGGGACAACGTCGCGCTGACAGCACTGTGATGCGGCCCGGCTCCCTTGACGTCACAATAGCAGCCGCTCTGGCTCTGTTGGCGTAGTTACGCCCGGCAACCGAAATCTTCTGTACAGCTGACGCAAAAGAAAAGCCTGGGAAGATCTCCTCAGTCATAAAGCAGGAGAAAAAATCCTTACCGTCCATAAGCCAGTGCTCAAGGCATCCCGGGGTAACTCCGAAAATGCACCGATCCAGCAGGCCCCCAAGAAATCCAAGCAAACGTGGCTTTTCCTCCCCAAGGCTTTGACTAAAAGCAAGTGTGCTTGTTCCTGCTGGCATCTTTGTTGCTTCTGAAAGCCCTAACTGCTTTGATGACATTTAGGGGACAAAAGAAGCCAAGGAAATCAGTTTCCAGGAGTACTGCAGTGCGCAGTTGCCTCTTGAGCACGTAGGTGCATGCTGACCTTTGCTTGGACTCACTTTGGAGCCTGACCTCCCTTTCTGGCAGGGAGGTGTTGGCTTGTCTCCTGACACAAAGCTCCTCTCTTCCTGCTTGCTCTTTCTTTGGCACCTTAACGTCGGACAACATGCAGAAGAGCTGCGCGCTGATTCTCGGGCTGCCACAGTTTTGTTGTGTTGCAGCTCTGGCAGCAGCCTGCGGCTACCGCTCTGCGGTGGCCTGCAGGTGCCGAGCCCAAAGAAGGCCCGTTTCAAGCAGTCAAAAGCTGCAGCCTCACAGATGTTTGCCCAGGCTCCATGCTCCCTGTAAGATTCCTTGCAGACATTTGGATAGCCACATCCCAAAGAAAATGAGATGCAGTCATTCCCTTCTCTGTCAAAAGCTCCAGTTAAAGGCAGGAGCCAGCTTGAAAGAGGAGAGCAAGTACTGAGTGGGAGAGGGAAACGAGTGCATGCAACTCTTCTGGAAACCAACTCTGCTTGCCCATGCACGAATGACTCCGGGCTTAGCTCTCTTTTCTGGTGACTCAGCACAGACACGTCCTGTCTGCTGGGGGACAACTGCTGCAGTGTCTTTGAGGAGCTTCACACTGGGCTCTTCACACGTCGGATGCTGCGGGTGCCATTTGAAAATCGATGCAATGGCTGAAAGGCCCAGCTGCACCTTGAAATTCTGTTGCTGAAAAACTGCAGTAATTTACCAGGGTAATTCTCCCAATTTGAAAGCGTCTCGTTTTCCCCATCTCCTAGAGAGCTAACGTCAACCAGCCAGTTATAGAGCTTACAGAAGGAAGAATGAGGCCTTAGCAGGGAAAGCCGAGCGTAGGCCCTCGGACTCCCTTGAGCAGAGCGCGTTAGTGCCCCAAAAGGACCAGAGAGGGAAGCGTTTGGGGGACGTGCCATTTCAGCCCTCCTTGGCTCTTGGATGCCACGTGACCGCCAGGAAAGGGGAACAAGCTGGGCCTGCTCCCTCCTCCTGCCCCTCCCTGAGGGGCGGCTGGCGCTGGGGGATGCCAGGGCACGGGGGGCGGGTGGGGGGGCAACATCTCCGCAGGGCGGGCGGAGCGGGAGCGGCCACGGGGCGCGTGGGGCGGGGCAGGGCCCCTCTGTGAGGGGGGAGAGCCTTGGGCCGCTGGGAAGCAGCGCAAAGCCATGAACAGGACAGCCCGTCCAGAGCGCACGGCTTCGAAGGCGCTGTCCAGCTTAGGCCCAGTGTGGCAAGGAAGGGAATCTTCCAGGGTTCTGAAGGTTTTACAGCCTTTTATTGCCAGTCCTGCTGAAACCAAGGGCTGAAACCAAGGGTCTTCCAGCTACTTCTTCATCTTCATCTTCATCTTCATCTTCATCTTCATCTTCATCTTCATCTTCATCATTCTGTCCTCCTGGTGACCTGTTCAGGCTGACAGCTCATGCCTGGTCCAGTTCTGCTGAGTCCCAGCTTTTTCTTTCATAGCTTAATCATCAGGATGACGATTGGTCCATTTCTAGCTCCAGGATAATTCTCAGCTTCCCTACATCAGCAATACTCCACTTTTCACCACCGTCACCTCTCGCCGCTCTCTCGGTGCAACTCTTCAGTGACACGGGGCTGCGGAGATTCCCTGGTGTGGGTCTTTTATTGCATTTTATTCTATTCTCCCTACTGTTTTTTTCTATTCTCACCTCTCACCCTCCTCGGCACTGCCCTTCTGGCCACACCCGACAGCGCCCGTCCCGCCGTGCGGCTCGTCAGTGACACCGGGCGCCGCGGACATCCCGGTGCAGTTTTTTATTCTCTTTTACTCTGTTCTCTGTATTTTAATCTACTCAACCTCCGCCCGTCCCTCGGTGCAGCTCCTTCAGACGCGGGCGGGGGAGACGCGTCTCGGTGCGGCTCTTCTCTTCTCTTCTCTTCTCTTCTCTTCTCTTCTCTTCTCTTCTCTTCTCTTCTCTTCTCTTCTCTTCTCTTCTCTTCTCTTCTCTTCTCTTCTCTTCTCTTCTCTTCTCTTCTCTTCTCTTCTCTTCTCTTCTCTTCTCTTCTCTTCTCTTCTCTTCTCTTCTCTTCTCTTCTCTTCTCTTCTCTTCTCTTCATTTCCTTATGTTCCCAGCCCACCCGTGCCGCGGAGCGACTCCTTCAGGGACCCGGCGTGGCACAAACCCCTCGGGGCGGCTCCAACAGAGCCCCGCCCGCCGCCGCTCCCCGAGGCCTCCCCGCTGCTCCCTGGCCATCGGACACCGCAGGCCGACCTGGCCCCTTCTTCTTCTTCCTCTTCCTCCTCCTCCTGCCGGGATTCAGCCCCCGCCGCCGCCCGGCTCCTTCTGCCGCTCCTGCCCGGCACGAAGCGGCGCTGCTGCTGACGGGGCCGGAGCGCGGCTGCCCCGCGACTGCCCCGCGCCTCAGGGCCGGGCCGGGGAGTGACCGCACGGCTGGGGAGGGACCCCCGCTGGACACGGCAAGGATTCCTGTCCCTCCGGGGGAAGCACGGACTCACCGAAACTCCCATCCCTTCTCCGTGCGCCGCTGGCCAGAGGAGGGAGGGAAACGGGGATTGCTCTGGAGTTTTACATTCAATCCTTACAAAGCAGAGTCACAGATGGAGCTCCGCTTTCAGCTTCAAACGAGGGAATCCAACGGGAGCGCTGGCGCTTCTGTAACCTCAAGCTGTTCCTTGATACTCGACACTTTAGTTCTGGCCATAGGAAGCCCTTCAAGCAGCAATGGCTCTCCCAGGCACTGGTTTCTGGCTCACACCCAGCTCGGAGCTTGGACAAGGAACCCAAAGTCCCAGGAGAAGAAGCTCTGCTGTTACTTTCTTTATTCAGTTCTTTTTATTATATTTTAGATATCATCTATATTTTACTGGATTTTTTTCTTTTTCTAAAATCTTGTGTTTATTCTCTCTTTGCCCCCTCCAGCCCTTGTCCCCCTCCCGGAGGTTTGTGGGGCACTGCTGTCCCTCAGCCCTTCCTGCCCCGGCACCCGCGGCCGCTCCGGTGCCCTCAGGCCCCAGCTCAAAGCGAAACCACAAAACCCTCTGGAAAGAAAGCCGGTCTGGGGGAAAACCCTGCAGGGGGAATTGAATGCCACGGACAGCGATTGCTGAGAGTTGGAGATTCCAAACACTCCAAGGGGCCGGAGGGAACCACGCTGCGGCCTCGGGGCCTCCCTGGGGCACTGCGGGGACCCCCGAGCAGAGCGACTCTTCCCGCTCCCCAAAATCCGCAGCTTTGGGTCAGCTGAGGAAAGGAGCTGGAAAAAGGGTCTGGAAAGGGGCTGGAGCCCGAGGGGACCCCTCAGCCTTGGCCCGGAGCAGCCGCAGGAAAATGCCCCGGAAACCAAGGAAATCGATGGAAGTAATGAGGAATTTTTGAACTCTTTCCGCTGCTGTTTCCAGAAAGTCCCGGCCGGATCCTGCTGGGAGGAGCCGGGGATGGGGTGGGGCCTCAGGGCTTAATTGGGGAGAAAAGTTGAACTGGGGCAAGGAAACTTTAATGGTGGGGAGAAAATGTGAACGGAGGGGATTTGAATGGGAGGGGATGATTTGAATTGGGCAGAGAAAATGAATTGGGGGAGGAGCCCCCCAGCCCTCGGCTGTGCCCCGAAGATGCTGCCACCGGTTCCCCTGCTCCCACCCCCCGGGCTGGGGGCACGGAGCTGCCGCTGCTCCCCAGGAATGCCACGGGATAAAAACTCCACTCAAGCTTTTATGTTCCCAGTCATTCCCAAGAAGATCCCACTTGCCCCCAACATGGTCCCAGTTGTTCCCAGTCATGTCCTGTATGGTTCCTTTCACTCTCAGTCCCTCCCAGTAGGAGTAAGGTACAGCCCCAGTCACTTCCAGTATGAACCCAGCCACTCCCATTCAGTCCCTCTATGATGCCTTTTGCCCCATCATGGACCCAGTTGCTCAAAGCATGATCCCAGTATGAGTCCAGTCACCCCCAGGATGATTCCAGGTAACTTCCCAGTATGAGTCTGGTTTGATCCCTGTCACCCCCAGTATGATCCCAGTCACTCCCAGATACTCCCAGCACTATGCCAGTCACTGCAACATGACCCTGTCACTCCCACTATGATCCCACTATGACCCCAGTATGGACCAGCTGCTCCCAGGATGATCCCAATTGCCCCCTGCATCTTTCCAACCTGCATCTTTCCAATTGTGCCCTTTCACCACCACTGTGGTTCCAGTCACTCCCAGTACAATCCCAGTCATTCCCAGTATGATGCAAATCACTCCCAGTATATCCCAGCAGCACCCATTGGGCCTCAGTATGTTCCCAGTAACCCTCAGTGTGGTCCCAATATATCCCAGTATAATCCCTGGTGCTCCAAATCTGGCCCTGTCCAGTCCTGATCCTGGTGCCAGTGTATCCTCCTGTCCCATTCTGTCCTAGTCCATCCCATTCTGTCCCAGTCCATCCCATTCTGTCCCAGTCCATTCCGGTCCCTTCCCGTCAGCCGCCGCCGTTTTCCGGATCCTTCTGCCGTCCACCCCCCCCCCCAAAGCTGCCCCTCCACCCCCCAAGATGCTGACGGGGATCGGGGGCTTCGTGTTGGGCTTTGTCTTCCTGGCGCTGGGGCTCGGCTTCTACCTGCGCAAGCAGGTGACGGGAGGGGCCCGGGGGTCGTGTCCCCCCTCCCCCGGAGCTCTGAGGTCCCCCGGGGCCCCCCAGCCCGGTGTCACCCCCTTTGCTCTGCCCACAGAGCTCCTGAGCCACCGGTGGCCGCAGCCCCTCCCCGTGGCCTCGGGCCCGGCCGGGACCCCCCGCTCCATCCCCGCGCTGATTTTGGGGGTCGTGTGTCCCCCCCAGCCCCGCTGTCACTCTGCCCCTGCCCGGCTGCTCCCAGTGTTTCCAGGAAGGCTTCCCAGTTCGCCCCGGTCCCGTTTATTGGGAAACAGTGGGAAGGGACTTTGGGGGATCCCGCGGGGGGACCGAGAGTGGAGGGGGCAGAACCGGCCCCAGGATGGATCGAGAATGGGGACCCCCGTGTGTCACCCCTGTGTCACCCCCCCCCCGGGGGGCCCTTGGGAGGCACCTGAACCCCAAATCGGCACCCAGCGAACCCCAAAGGCGCAGAGACCCCCCCCCTAAGCCGCCCCACAGCCCCCAACGACCAACCAAAATCCCCCGCGAGTATCAGATAATCAGAGAAGGCGTTGAACAACCTTCAGCCAATCAGAGCGCGCGGCGCTGGTGACTCACCAGTTGCCAGGCAGACCCGCAGCGCTCAGCGCTCCCCACCCGGACCCCGCCTGCGCCCCCCCTCGCTCCCAGCGCCCCCCGCCAGGGGAATTTGAGGAGGGGGCGCGTGGGGGGCGCCCAGGCCGGGCCCAGAGCCCAGCCCTGCCCCAGCCCGACCTCTCCCGGCTCCATCCCGGCTCCATCCCGGCTCCTCCCGCGGGATGCGACCGCGCTGGGAAAACGGGGGGCCAAGGGTGGGCGCTGGGCCCAGGGGGAGCAGGAGAAAGGATGGGGGAGGAGGAGAAGGAGAAGGAGGCACCTTTTAATGATATTTTACTGAGTCTCATTTTTTAGAGACCGGGATCAATACTCCCCAGCCGTCAGGGCGAGTCCCTCAGGGCTGCGGGGCCCTGCTGCCGGCTCACCCCGTGCCAGCCCAGCGCCAGCGCTCAGCGGGGCTTTGGCTTCCCGTGCCCTTTCCCGTGTCCCCAGCCCAGCGTCACCACCCCCGTGTCCCTAGGTCGTGCCCCACCCCTGCCCCCCTCCCCCTTTGTCGAGACACGGAGGATGAGAATTTCCCCACCATCCACCCCAAGAGTTCCCCCGAGCCCATTTCCTCTCGTGCTTTCCCTTGGCAGCAGAGCCCCACCCCTCCTGGCTGCCCCCTCCTGTCAGGGACTTGGAGAGAGCCAGGTCCCCCCTGAGCCTCCTTTCCTCCAGGCTCAGCCCCCTCAGATCCCTCAGCTGCCCCTCAGAAGTCCTCCAGAGCCTTCCCCAGCTCCATTCCCATCTCTGGACGTGCTCCAGCCCCTCCATGTCTTTCTTGCACTTTGAAGCCCAATCGCTGCCCTGTCGCTGCAGGTGCCAAAACCCCAGGGAGACTCCTTGGAAATGGGGGTAGAGAGGAGCCCTTCAAAGGGAAACGTGTGCAAAACTGCTCCCAATGGCCGAGCGGGTTTGGTGTGGCTGCGGGAGGAAGAGATGCTCCGGGACTCCGCCTCGGCCCCGGAGCGGAGCGGCCCGTGCTGCCCCGGGGCGCGCGGGGCTCGGCCGTGGGGCGCGCGGGGGGGAACGGACACACGGGCACCGGACACACGGACACGCGGACAAACGCTCCCAGCGCTTCAGCGGCAGCAGCGGCAGCAGCGGCAGCAGCGGCAGCAGCGGCAGCAGCACAAAAGCAGCGAGTCCACGAACCCTCTGCGTCCCTTCTCCTGCTCCTCCTCTCCCTCTCCCAGTGTCTCGCACCCTCTCCCGCTCTCCCTTTCGTTCCCCAACCCCCCCTCCCGCGGCCTCCCTCTCCCCAGGCCCGGCCGGGCCATGCCCCCGGCCCGCCCCCGGCCCCGGGCGGGGCTGCCCCCTCCCCGCCCCCGGGCGTCCCGCCGCGGTCCCGCCTCCGCCCGGCTCTCGCCGTCCTGGCTGTGGCGCTGCTGGGCGGGCATCAGTGCCTGGCTCCTGGGCAGCATCGCCAGCCCCTGGCTCCGGCTGGCCCGACCCCTACCCCGGCCCCGGCCCCGGCCCCGGTCCCGGCCTCGGCTCCTCCCGGGGCCCGCCGGGGACACAGGCGGCGCGGCCGCTCCCGCCGCCTCCGCAGCGTCTTCCCCGCTCCGAGCTCCGCCGCTCTTGAGCGCGGCCGCCGGCCCCGAGCCGCCGGTGGCCCCTCCAAAAGAGCCCCCATGTGGGGATGGCCGGCCCGGGGCGGTTGAGCGGCGCTCGGGGGCCGTTCCTGGCCCCGGGCCGAGCGCTGACGGCCGCGTCTCGCGGGCACGGAAGGCGCAGCAGGGCCTGAAGGAGCGCTACCGGCTGGGTTCGCTGCTGGGGCGCGGCGGCTTCGGCAGCGTCTTCGCGGCCACGCGGCTCTCGGACGGCGCCCCGGTGAGTGGCGGGGCCGGCGGCGGGCGCAGGAGGCGGGGGGCAAAGGAGGAGGAGAAGGAGCATGGGGCTGGGCACGGCGGGCGGCGAGCTCAGCCCGCTGCTCCCCTTGCCTTGCAGGTGGCCATCAAACGGGTGCCGCGGAACCGCATCGGCCATTGGGGCGAGCTGGTGAGTGAGCGAGGGGCAGCGGGAGAAGCCGGGGCGCGACGGGCGGGGATGAGCCGAGGCCCGGCAGGGTGGAAGCCGCCAGAACACTTCGAGGGAGAGCGGCCGTGGGGCCAGCGGAGCGCGCAGAGCGTCCCCGGCTGGCTGAGGGCTTCCCGAGCCCCGGCACGGCATCAGCTCCGCTGACAGCACCGTGCTCCTCCCACAGCCCGACGGCACCCGAGCACCACTGGAGATCGTGCTGCTGGACAAGGTGTCCGCTGGCTTCCCTGGCATCGTCCAGCTCCACGAGTGGCTGGAGCTCCCCAACAACGTGGTGATGGTGCTGGAGCGCCCGGAGCGGTCTCAGGACCTCCTTCACTTCATTTGGGCACGGGGCTTCCTGTGCGAGGAGGTGGCGCGGCACCTGTTCCGCCAGGTGCTGGAGGCCGTGCGGCACTGCACCAGCTGCGGGGTCCTGCACCGGGACATCAAACCGGAGAACATCCTGGTTGACCTGGCAACCGGGCAGGCCAAACTCATCGACTTTGGCTGTGGCACCTACCTGCAAGCCGCAGCCTACACCAGCTTTGCAGGTGAGCCCACGCAGGGGGAGGCTCCTGGTAGCGGCATCTCACAGCCCAACATCTCACGGCCCAACATCTCACAGCCCAAAGCCAGCTGTGGCAGGGGGGATTCTCCCTTTTGCTGCCAGTCATGGCAGCCGGAGTCTTCAGCTGAGCTGCTTTTGAGCGGCGCTGGCTGAAGGGCTATTTTCCAGCCTTGCTGGCAGCCTTTCGCCAGCCACTCTGCCCAGGACTGGCGCTGGGGCTGGGGCAGCCAGCGTCACAGAAACACCCGTGGGTGGGAGTAGCAGAGAGGGGGGCCCAGAACCTGTGCTCCAGCCCGTTTGGTGTGCAGGCGAGACAGGGCTCGGACTGCTCTGCTGCCCGTGCTTGCCTTGGCTTAAGAATGGTTTCTGGGGCAGTGCAGGCAGGGAGGATGAAAGCGTGGTTTTTCCCCAGCACCAAGTGGGTTTTTCCTTTGCATGGAATGCTCGGGCCTTGCCAGGGCTTCCGCTGCCCTCTTGCGACACCAGCGGCTTCTTTTCCAACCCCCAGTTTGTACGCAAGTCCCAGGTGCTGGCAAGAGGGCAGCGGGTCACGCCGCGTGCCGCTGCTGCGGCCCCCGCATGCCCAGGGATGCTGGGGCGAGGCTCTGGGAGCAGGCAGCGTCCCCCTGAAGAACTCCACCTCTATTCCATAGGAACACCGTCCTACAGCCCCCCGGAATGGACCCTGTTAGGCTGGTACCACGGCGAGGCAGCGACCGTCTGGTCCCTGGGCATCGTGCTGCACCAGATGGTCTGCGGGGAGCACCCTTTCAGGAGGGGCTGGCACAGCACCTGGGGCCGGCTCTCGCTCCCACGACGGCTCTCTCCAGGTGGATCCTCGTCTCTGCAGCACGGGGGGAATAGCAGTGCTGGGAGACAGCAGCGGGCTCAGGAGCATCCCGCACTGGCAGCTGCTGAGCAGGTGGCAATGTCCTGCTCTCCTGCTCTCCTCCAAAGGAAAGAATTGATGGCAAAGTTTAGGCACATCCCTGAGCACACGCAGCATGGCTGGGATAAGGGCTTTTGGGAGACGGCAGCAAGCGCAGCAGCATCCTGCTCTGGGCAGCTGCTGAGGAGGTGGCTGTGCCATGGCCGGCTGCAGGCTGGGCACGTGTCCTGCCCTCCTGCTCTCCTGCCAGAGGCAGCAATGCTGGGCAGCTTTGGGCAGCGCCCTGAGCGCGGCCAGCACGGCCTGGGCACCGCGGGCGGCTGGGACAAGGGGGACGGGAGCCTTCAGCTGACGGGTGCTTTCTGCTTTCTCTCCTTGCAGCCGGGCTCTGTGGATGCTGAGGCTGCTCTGGGCTCCACCAAGGCTCTGCTGCGGCTCAGCCCCGGGGCCACGAGAAGCCAAAGAAGAAACGCCGTGACCTGCAGCAGAGACGTGCTTGAGTAGCTCGGCAGTGCAGCTCAAGTTTGCAGAGTGTGCACCTCCGGGGGAAAATATGACACCCCCCCAATAACAAACTTGTTCAATAAGTTCTGAAATGAAATCAGTCTGGGATGACCCCCAATGCCATTTTTCAGCTTGCTCAAGCTGAAGCTCAGCTCTTCTCTGAGCAGTTCTCTCCCCCACCTGCCTTTTGCTCCACAAGTGCTCCCTCTTTCCCCCAGTGAGTTCCCAGCTCACCGCAGTCCCCATTGCACTGTAGCCTTCCTTGATGCCCCTGGCCACGAGGAAGAGTGAGCCCCAGGTTTAGGGACTCATGTTGTCACTGGCTGAAGAACAGCAATGTCTCAGAGGTCTGGTGAGATTTGGGGGTCATTCAGAGCTGCTCTCCAGGCCTCAGCTCTGCTCACTGCTGGCTTCCCACTTCCTTTTCCTCGTTCTTCACAGAGCAGGATGAGCTCTGTGAATGCCCTTGACCCTCGCCACCCTTCCCAGCCCAGCCACCCAGCCCAGTTAGGCTTAAGCTGGAGCTTCTCTGTCTCCTCTGGCACCCCAGTGCAGTCCCCTCTGTGGGGAGCAGCAGCCCCAGAGCACAGCACACAACAGTGCAGGCCGCAGCCGGAGCAGCTTCCCTGCAGCCATGGCTTGGCTCTTTGTGGCAACCAAATGCTCCCTGTTTGCAGCTGTCCCTGGAGGATGGCCCCAGGGCAGAGCCCAGCCGGGCTCCCAGTGCATCCCCTGAAGCTTGGTGCAGCGCTCCCAGAGCTGAGCTTAACGCTGAGCACCCAGAGCTGTGGCTCACAGTCGGTGTTTGCAAGCGTTGTGTTCTCATCTCCTGCAACCTGTGGGGAAAACGAGCTGTGCGGCCGGGCCAGCACTGCCCCTCTGGGCAGTGACACGGCTGAAGGTCTTTGCTGTTGCAGAGGAGCCGGCATTAAGCCTTAGCGGGGCCTGGCACCTGTGGAGCCGGATCTCGCCCGCTGTCCGGGACTCGCTGCCCACCAACCGCCCCCACCCGCCGCGCTCCCTTCTGCAGGGACAGAAGGCTCTGGCTGTACCAGGCTTTCCATCACGTCTGTGTACCCATAGCTGTGGAACGCACATGGAGAGGGAAAGTGTCAGTCACGGTGCTTGTGCACTCCTTCAGATACCAGACACATCTATGGGCAGCCCCTATGTGCACAGATGGATTAAAAGGATGGGCATGGATAGAGATTTCCCACAGAGCTCTTACTTTGGCGTAACTCACCTTGTAAGCTGGTGGCCAGGGGATGTTTTTTCCCAGCTCTGTGTCAGTAGGTGTCCAAGAGCTAAAGGGAG